>NW_028270148.1:97064116-97364116 GCF_037043375.1 Chiloscyllium plagiosum
AGGGACAAAAGGAAAGCTCAAATTGTAATGGAGTTGGTCAAACACTTAAGTGTGTCAGAGAAACAGACAAATGCCGTAGAGTTAGAAAAAATTAAATTGCAATTGAGGCAAATGGAGTTAGAAGATAAAGAAAGGGAAAGAACAGCCACGAGAAAAAAAAACAAGGGATATATACGGATACCATGCACAATATGTGGAAGACACACTGCTCTCCAACTGGAAAGAGATTAGGAGAGACTAAATCAGACATGGAGGGAGGAAAGGAAACCACACCGACAGCATCTCCCACAACATCCCTATCCCAGAGCAAGGAGGAAGGCAGGCAGTTGTGGTCAATCGACTAAGGGTGGGCCTGGACGCCAGGGTCTGCGTCAGGGTGTTTGGTGGGATGACCCGAGACCCGAGGCCTCATGTCCCTGTCATTGTTTATTGGAGGAAAGGCAATGTACTGTTGCACCTGCCAATGTACGTTCTGTCGGCTCCCACAAGGATAGCTACACAGCCCAACCGTATACCATTAGCTAGTAGCAAGGGACTGAGATATGTGAGTGCTGTCCCTGGACATTCATGTCGTACATTATATTAATGTCACCTTGACCCACGGACCAACGGAAACTGCGGTGGTGGTAGCTCGAGCCACACAGTGTGATCCAGAGGCTGGGAAATGAACCTGAAAAAGGTACACCGAGCAGCACAATCAGTGCAGTTTTTAGGCATTCAGTGCACAAAAGGGGATAGAGTCATCCCTGAAAAAGTAAAGAATAAAATACAAGAAATGGCAGTTGCAACTAGCAAGGCTGAGACACCAAAATGTATAGGTCTACTCAGATATTGGTGTAGACATGTACTTGACTTGACCATGTTACTAAGATGTTTATATGCCATTACTTGAAAGAAAGCTCAGTTTGAATGGGGCGATGAACAGCAGAAAGCATTTGCAGCCACTGAAGAGGCTATAGCAGTAGCGCTTCCCCGGCCCCTCGGATACCTGGCTTCCCCTTTGAATGATAAGTATCGATGATACAAGATGGAGCCCACATGGAGCTTAAGGCAGAGACTAAAGAGAAAAGCAATACCTTTGGACTTCTAATCCAGAAAACTGACTGAAGCAGCTACACGTTACACTCCATTTTAAAAGCAACTTCTGGCCTGTTACTGGGCTCCAGTCCAATCTGAAGGGCAGATTGGTGAGGAAAAACTGTCCCTCAGCCCTGAGTTACCAATTCTGATGGGGGTGTTATCTGACATTGTGACCCACACGGCCGGTAAAGTCCAACAAAGCTCCATTGTAAAACGGAAATGATACATAGCTGATCGAGACAAGAAAGATAAAAAAGGGGTTACCAAACTCCTTGATTAAATAGCTGAATACCCACCAGGTGACTAAACTGCAAGCTCTGACCAGGCTGTGCATCTTCCGTTCGAACAACTGCCCAAAGATACCTGTCACTGTGCTTGGTTCACTGATGGATCAGCCACATGGAAGAATGGCCAGAGGCTGTGGTGAGTAGCTGTGTTTAATCACTCCACACTGACGATTATCCACAGTGAAGGAGGTGGGGGATTGAGCCAGTATGCAGCATTAGCAGCTGTGGTCCTAGTGCTGGAGAAGGTGAGTCAGCGTCTGGATTTATACTGACTCATGGGCAGTGGCTGTGTGGATGCCAACCTGGCATGTGACGAGGTGGCCGAGAGGTTAAGGCGATGGACTGCTAATCCATTGTGTTCTGTACACGTGGGTTCGAGTCCCACTCTCGTCGGTGCTATCAGTGATTTTCAGTGGGCGGCACGGTGGTACAGTGGTTAGCACTGCTGCCTCGCAGTGTCAGAGACCTGGGTTCAATTCCCGCCTCAGGCGACTGACTGCGTGGAGTTTGCACGTTCTCCCCGTGTCTGCGTGGGTTTCCTCCGGGTGCTCTGGTTTCCTCCCACAGTCCAAAGATGTGCAGGTCAGGTGAATTGGCCATGCTAAATTGCCCGTAGTGTTAGGTAAGGGGTAAATGTAGGGGTATGGGCGGGTTACGCTTCGGTGGGTCGGTGTGGACTTGTTGGGCTGAAGGGCCTGTTTCCACACTGTAAGTAATCTAATCTAATCTAATCTGGCAGTCACATGACTGGAAGATTGATGGAAAGCCCCTGTGGGGAACAGGAATTATGGAAACAAATATGGGCGAAGGCACAGCACATGGAAATTACTGTGTACCATGCTGATGGCCTTGGGAAGGATGGTTCAGAATCTGCAACAAGACTGTAGACGGAATAGTAAAAGCCAGAACAGTTGAAGATGCATCTGAAGAGTACCACACTGGAATATGGCCTCATGAAAAATCAGGACATTGAGGGTAACATGGCACTTGCATTGGGCAAGAGATCGAGATTTGCACTTCCCCTTCAAGCTGGTGAAAGAAGTTCCTGGTAAGTGTGAGATCTGTCAAAAGGTGAAACACACATCACTGCTGAGAAAGCTGATGGCATAAATCAAACGAGGAGATCAGCCTGTTCCAATCTGGCAGATTGACTATGTTAGCCCATTACCGTGACAACAACAATATCAATATCTGTTAACCATGATAGACACTTACTCTGGGCTCATGTTAACTTTCCCAACAATCAAAGACAATCAGAGTGACACTGTTAAAGGCCGAGAACAGTTGATATCCTGCTGTGGAGAACTATCAGAAAGACAATCAGATAATAGCTCACACTTTACAGGTCAGCGGGTGGAGCAATGGGCTGCGGACAACGGGCTACATTGGCTGTTCCACATTCCTTATTACCCTCAAGCGGCTGGCTTCGTAGAACGAATGAATGGGTTATTCCAACAACACATTCAGTTATTGACCCCTAATCATTCCCTAGAGGGGTGGCTGAAAGTGCTGCCACAGGCATTGTATAATCTGAATAATCAGCCTCTGAAAGGAGGGACACCCATGAGGAGAATGTATGGAGGAGGTGACCAGTTACATCCTCCCAATAAACTTACAACGTCTGATGACTTTTGTAGGGGCAAAAGTGTGAGTACACCCCCCCAGAACACCCGCCGGAACCTGGTGGGATACTTGCTCGAAGACAAGGTGATACCAGTTGGGTATTGATCACGGAGCAGGAAACACCAGAGTGCAGAGACAGAGGACATTTACTGAAGGGAGAGGGAATTGTCAAAGATTGTAAACTGATAAGATATGATTTCTTCCCATAATCATGTGAATTTATTACGGATGGATGCTGCTGTGGACAATTCATCAGTTGGCAGCTGCTGTACCTTATCTCAGGAGAAAGGCCACTCTGGTCATTAATCTGATGATACAGTTGAGAGGGTGGTGCTGGAAAAGCATAGCATCAAAGGAGCAGGAGAATTGACGCTTCGGGAAAAAGCCCTTCATCAAGAATGAGGTTGTGATCCAAGGTAGTGGGGAGATAAATGGGGGTGGGGGTGGGAGAAGGGAGCTGGGGGAGGGGGGGTGAAGGGAGCAGGGAATGCAGTAGGTGGATGGAGGTGGGGGTAAAGGTGATAGGTCGGAGAGGAGGGTGGATAAGATAGGTGAGAAGGAAGATGGCTGTGCAGAGTTGGAAGGTTTGGAACTGGGATGAGTTGAGGGGAGAGGAAATGAGGAAACTGCTGAAATCGAAATTGATGTCGTGGGGTTGGAGGGTCCCGACGTAGAAGATGAGGCATTCTTCTTCCAGGCGTCAGGTGATTAGGTAGTGGTGTTGGAAAAGGCCCAGGACCTGCATGTCCTTGGCAGAGTGGGATGGGGAGTTGAAGTGTTCGGCCACGGGTGGTGGGGTTGGTTGGTGCGGGTGTCCTGGGAATGTTCTCTGAAGCGCTCTGCAAGTAGGTGTCCTGTCTCCCCAACGTAGAGGAGACCACATCGGGAGCAACGGATATAGTAACAGACATGTGTGGAAGTGCAGGTAAAACTCTGATGAATGTGGAAGGCTCCTTTGGGGCCTTGGACAGAGGTGAGGGGGGAGGTAGGGGCACAGGTTTTGCAAATTCTGCGGTGGCAAGGGAAGGTGCCAGAAGGGGATGGGGGGTGGGGGTGGGGGGGGGGGGTGGGGGGTGGGGGGGGGGGTTGGTGAGAGGCTTGGACCTGACAAGGGAGTCGTGAAGTGAATGGTCTTTATGGAGAGTGGATAGGGATGGGGAGGGAAATACAGAGGAACGTCAATTATCCGAATACCAATTACCCAAAAATCAGATTACCCGAAGGAGATCTCGAGGTCCCGATAGAAACTTTACATCAAAGACGTGTCTCCATCAGTGATTGTGTCTTTTGTTTGCAGTGATTTTTTTTAATAGATATTTTTATTAGAAATTTAACATTTTTACAAGTTTCCAAAAATAAACAAAACTCTCAAGTACAAACATTGATATACAATTAAATCTTAAATATATAATAACCAAAACTTAACAAAAGAAAAATACCGAGAAAGAAAAAAAACAAAACTCAACTAACTACTAATCTAACCTACAACTAATCAGAGTGTATATTTAAGTCTCTTACATTATTCAAATAAGAGAAAGAGAAAAAAAAACAAAAAAAAAACAACGGATAACATAGAAATTGGGTAGTGAGATACATGCTCGGAATGTGTTAACATCAAATGTAACAAAACCCATATTCATGCGGGATTTCTCTCCCAAGGGGCCCCGGACCAGCCAGGTTCGTAATCTCAATTAAATAAAAGCCCTTGTTAGGATAGCCGAAATATCTGTATTCATATAATTCAGGAAGGGCTGCCATATTTTATAAAATAATTCGGTCTTTCGGTGCACCATATTTGTAAGGAAGTCAAGGGGAATACATTCCATAAATAATCTGTGCCAATTTGAAAGTCCAGGGGGGCCCTCAGCCACCCAGTTTACCAAAATATTTTTCCTTGCACAGAAAGAGTCTCTTCCCGTGCATATCCAGGGAGGGAAAGTTCGAAAAGCCCAAAAGGAGAGATACAGGGTCCACTTTAATTTCCGTTCCTAAAATTTCTGTCAGGGTACTTGCTACTTTAGTCCAGTATCTACGTATCTTATGACAGGTCCCTAGACAATGTATAAGAGTGCCCACCTCTATTTTACATTTGGGACACATTGGAGATGCTCCTGCCTTACATTTTGCCAGTCGAACTGGTGCTATATGGGCCCTATGAAGTATCTTCAGCTGGATAGCCTGAGTTCTGTTACAGATGGTGATTCTTCTGGCGTTTTCCTAAATGTCATTCCACGTTTCTGTAGAGATTTCTAGTCCCAATTCCTGACCCCATGTTTTAAGCAGATTGTCCACATCTCCTGATATTTCATCATGTAGTAAATGATAAATAGTACTGATGGAGGATACCCCCATTGGTTGTAGTACTCTACATTCTCTATCTGATTTATAAAGACTATCTAATAACGTAGTCTTCTTCTGTATATAATCTTGAATTTGGAAGTATCGATAGAGGTCTCCATTAGGTAATCCGAATTTCTGATGCAGCTGTTCAAAAGACATCAGGACCCCATCTTTAAATAGGTCCCCTAGACATGAGATACCCCTGGATCTCCAGAGTTTAAAAGTGGCGGTTGGAATCCCCATGCTCCCACTATCAGCGTATAGGGGGATGTTTTATGTGAGTTGCCCTCATTTTGCCGCATTATATTCCAAGCTTTAATTGTGTTTAGTTTTATAGGGTTTTTACAGTGATCCGTAATGATTTTCCTCTTGTCTGAAAATAAAAGGTTAATAAATGGGCATTTTACTTGAGAAGCCTCGATGTTCAGCCAGATTGATTGTGGATCAGACAAGACCCAATCAGCTATTAACTTAATAGGGAACTTAACTGATATTTCCTAAAATCTGGGAAGACCAATCCTCCCCTTGCCTGTGGAAGCTGTAGCTTCTTCAGCTTAATGAGGGTCCGTCTATGATTCCAGATAAAGGAACCCAACCAGCCATATAATTTAAGTTGTGCCAGCCTCGGCAGCATCACCGGAAGCATTCTCATAGGATACAGGAGACGGGGCAGGACATTCATTTTAATTAGTGCTATTCTACCCAGTCAGGAAATTGGAAGGTCTCCCCATCACTGGAGGTCCTGCCTTATCCTTTCTAGTAAATGCACAAAGTTAGCCTTGTATAATTGACTAAATACTGGGGAAATAAAAATACCTAAATATAAGAAACCCTCCAGGGACCAACGAAAGGGAAAATGGGGATCCATCCAATAAGTGGGGTATCATAGCAAGGCCACCCATTGGCATAGCCTCCGAGTTTGAGAAATTAATTTTATAGCCTGAGAATGCGCTAAATGTATTAATAACTCGGATTAAGCAAGGCACGGACATCAGAGGATTACTGAGGAATAGAAGAACATCATCTGGAAAAAGGGTAATTTTATGTTTACCTGTACTAATCCTCGGGGCCGTTATATTAGGATCAGCTCGTATAGCTTCTGCTAGTGGTTCAATTATTAGTGTAAATAACAATGGCGAGAGGGGACATCCCTGACGGCAGCTCCTACCCACACTAAAGCTATCCAAACCTAATCCATTGGTAACCACAACTGCTTTGGGATCACTATACAATGATGAGACCCATTTGGTAAACACCTTTCCAACGCCAAACCTTTCCAATGTGTAAAACAAATATGACCATTCAACCCTATCAAATGCCTTTTCCGCATCTAATGAAACTACTACTCCTGGTATCTTTCCCTGATGACAGGCTTAAATCATATTCAAAACCCTTCTAATATTATTGGATGATCTACGGCTCTTAATAAACCCCGTCTGATCCGCCTTTATAATATGTGGCAGTATCCTTTCTAGTCTCAATGCTAACATTTTAGAAAGGATTTTAAAATCTACATTTAGCAAGGATATTGGTCTGTATGACGCACAATCTTCTGGATCCTTTCCTTTTTTAAGGATAAGAGAGATATTTGCCTCTTTCAGCAAAGGCGGGAGACAGCCTTGACTATATGCATAGTTATACATGTCCATAAGTGGACCAGCCAATATTTCTGTAAATTCTTTATAGAATTCAGCTTGAAAACCATCTGGGCCAGGTTCCTTACCGCTCTGAAGTTGCCTAATTGCATCAAGTATTTCTTGGACTGTTAGAGGAGTGTTTAAGACCGATACCTGTTCCGGAGTTAGGCCTGGAAAGGTCAAATTTTTAAAAAATGATTGCATCCTCCTAGTCCTGTCTTCACGATCCTGCGATTTATATAAATCAAAATAAAATTTTCTAAAGATTGCATTAATCCTTTTATGATCATGAGTCAAAATACCTGTACTTTCCTTGATAGACATGATAGTTTGAGGGGCCTTTTTTTCCTTTGCAAGAATTGCTAAGTATCTACCCGGTTTGTTGCCAAATTCATATAACCTTTGTTTTGCAAATAATATTTCCCTCTTAGCCATTTGGGTAAGCGTAGTGTTTAGAGCTGCCCTAAAGGCCATAATCCTTTGCAATTTGATGATTGAAGGTCTGTCAGCGTATGCTGTTTCAGCTGCTTTTAAGCGGGCTTCAAGCAGACGCTGTCGTTCTCCCTTTAATTTTTTCTGGGTCGCTGAGTAGGTGATGATCAAACCTCGCGTGTAAGCTTTGATGGTCTCCCACATCATTGATGGGTTGCTAGCTGTACCTGAATTAATTTCTAAAAAAGTTTTAAATTCTTGAGAGAAGTACTTTACAAATTTACTATCTTTCATTAGGAAGGGGTCCATACGCCATTCCGAGGGGATGTCCCATTGTTCCTCGCCTTAGTTTCCATATATACAGCAGCGTGGTCGGAAATTGCTATACTACCTATTTTACAGGATGATATAGAATTTAAAAAAATCGAGGGGGCAAAAAACATATCAATTCTAGTATGACATTTATGTGGATTGGAGTAGAAAGAAAAATCTCTGCCCTGTGGATGAAGACATCTCCATACATCTACTAATCCTAATTCTTTGTTCAGATCCACCAATTGTCTAGATCTGGGAGATACTCCTGCAGTACTCTTGGGAATCCTATCTATTTCCGGATCCATAATACAATTAAAGTCTCCCCCTATAATCATATGACGGGCACCAAGAGCCATCAATTTTGAGAAGGCTTCCGTTATAAATTTAAAGGGGTGTGCAAGGGGGCAGTACAAATTTAAAATCCCATATTCCTTTCCATTTATAAGGGTTTTAATCAAAATATATCGTCCAGATTCGTCTTTTATCTGATTTAGGATTTTGAAAGGGAAATTCAAAATAAGAATAACAACTCCCCTACTTTCTTGAGCTAAAAGAAGAAAAAAAGGCCTGATCAAATCCACCCTGTCGTAATTTCAAGTGTTCTTTATCCGACAGGTGTGTCTCCTGTAGGAGAGCTATATCAACTCTTTCTTTCTTGAGATTTGATAATATTTTCTTCCTTTTGACTGGAGAATTACTCCCCTTGACATTCCAGGTGCACCACTTAACCGACTGATCAACCATAATCGTCCGGGCAAATCCGAGACCCCTCGGGAGGGGAAACCCTATCCAGAACATCCCGAGCATTGAGCATATAAAATTCACAAAAATAAAGGCTCTCTAATACACTCACAACAGTATAATAAAAAACTATTTCTAAATAATAAAAAAAATGTATTTAAATGGAGATTTTCCACCTTGTTCCCAGGGGATGTCACTATCTTTCCAAAGGTCCATCGTATCCTCTCCCAACCAATGCCCCACCCTTGGTCCAGGCGCTCCTCAATAGGATGAGGAGAATTCAGATATAATACAAAGCTAGAGTTAACAGTGAGCACCCTACCCACCTCCCCCCACCCACACCAACACCTGGATATATTTGGTAAAGTTAATAAACATATATAACTATAAAATTACAACCTCAACAAATAATAATTAAATATAATAATAAAAAATAACAAGGAAAAACAACACCGCTCCTAGAGACAGAGGTAAACTAGAATAAGGTAACCACTTCCCCCCACCAACATTAACTAAACCCCTATATATACATGCATACATATGTATATACAAAAATATGCACACATATACACACATAGAATAATAAAATAAAACCCAAGGGGGGGAGAAAATCGTTAAATAGAGAACAAATAAATAAATCTCTCTCCCCACCCCCCAAGATAATATCAAACAGTAAGGTAAAAAAAAAGAAAAAGGGGGGGTATATAAACCGGAATGGGGGGGAAGGCAAACCAACATCCATTATCTCTTACAATTTATCTAAGAGAGTCCAAAAATTCCTTAGCCTTTTCCGGCGATCCGAAGTTATACACGGATCCTTCATGGTTAAAGCGTAGCGTCGCTGGGTAGCGTAAGGAGTACTGAATATTTAGGTCCTTTAAACACTTCTTCGCCTCATCGAATGTCTTCCTCTTTTGGACCAGAGCTGGGGAAAAGTCCTGAAATAACATGATCTTGGATCCTTTATAGATCATGGCTTGGGAATCTTTTCCAAGATTTCTAGAGGCTTCTAGGAGTATCTCCCTCTCCTTATAGCTGTGCAGCCGGAACAGGACCAGGCATGGGCGCTGGTTCGAACCGGGCCTGTGTATTGCGACCCGGTAGGCCCATTCCACCCTTACCTGGCCTGATCCAGTCTCCAGGTTTAAAAGCTGTGGCAGCCACTGGTCGAGGAACACTGTAAAGTGGCCTTCTTCTTCCCATTCGGGAAGGCCCAGCAAGCGAATATTTTTTCGACGGGGGGGGGGGGGGAGGGCGGCTGCGGACGCCTCTGCTGCAGCTGGAGAGGGTGGGGGAGGGGTTCCTGCTTGCTGAGAGCTGCGGGCTCCCTTCCCTTTGGTCGTTTTTACTAACGATTAGATTGTTTAAATTTAATACTAAGCAACTAATTAAATTAAACAGCAATTTTAAATGATTTGGTGAGTGTGGTGGGGGTAGGTGGCCCACTTTGCCCAGGTCTTGGGAGGAGCACTATAGACTCAGACTTGCTGGGTCGCCGCCATCTTGGATCCCCCTTGTTTACAGTGATTAAGCAGGCACCATCTCCAAATGACAGATCTCCCGCCCTTTCTCTCTTCCCACACTTTCCCTGGAATTTTACAGAGGGGTGTACTCTAAACTGCCCTTCCCCAGATAATCTCTCCAACATAGTCTTCTACAGGGCAAATGTGGAAACTGTCAAGAAGTTGCAGCTACTTGGAGACTTACCCCACAAAGGCAGCTGCAGTCGTGTTGTTGGTGTTCAATCTGGCTGCCCCAGAGAGTGGGTGGGAGCGAATGGGGGTTGCACTGGGGGTGCCAGTGTTGGACGATGTTGGGGTCGGGGAGCGGTGTCGGATGGTGTTGGGGCGATTGGAGGTGTTGGGGTCAGTGGCTGTGTTGGGGGCAAGGGTCGGTGTTGGGATTGGGGAGCTGTGTTGGACGGGGTGGGTGGCGGTGATGGACAGGGTTGGAGGTGGGGGTTGGTGTTGGGATCGGGGGGTGGTGTTAGATGGGGTTGGGGGCGGGTGTCGGTGTTGGGATTGGGGAGCTGTGTTGGACTGGCCGGAGGGCAGTGATGGGGCTGTGCGACGTTATTGGGTTGGGCTGGGACGGGGGCAGTGTTGGGGTTGGGGGATGGTGTTGGGTAGGGCTGGGGGCGGTATTAGGTGGGGCTGGAGGCGGGGGCAGTGTTGGGGGAGGGGGTTGATGTTGGGATCGGGGAGCTGTGTTGGACTGGGCGGACGGCGGTGATGGGGTCGTGCGATGGCATTGGGTGGGGCTGGGGGCGGGGGCAGTGTTGGGGTCAGGGGACGGTGTGGGGCAGTGTTAGACGGGGTGGGGGGGTGGGGGCACACCTGGTGCGTGCTGCTGCAGTCTCCTGAACAGGGAGTAGACTTTAAAAACTCCGAGCCTCAGAGGAAAAGTATTTAATTGATTAACCGAATAATCAATTATCCGAATGAAATAGTGCCTGCCCATCTCGTTTGAATAATCAAGGTTCCCCAGTATATCTCTGGTGGTGGGGTCCATTTGTAGGAAATGGCAGAAGAGGATGCAATCTAGAGGGACGTTGGCAGGGTGGAAGGTGGGGACAAGAGGGGTTCTGTCCTTCTTGCAGTTTGAGGGGGTTTGAGGGTGGAGGTGCAGGAAATGGATGAGATGCACTGGAGAGCATCATCAAACATATGGGAGGGGAAATTGCGGTCTTTAAAGAAGGAAGCCATCTGGTGTTTTCTGTGGTGGGTTTGTAGAAGATGTTCGTGTTGAGTCGGCAACATTCCCCATCTTTTCTTCTGATATATTGGCACCACCTTGTGCTCCCACAAGAAGGTTGAAGAGTTCATCAACTTCACCAATAGATTCCACCCTGACCTTAAGTTCACCTGGACCATCTCAGACACCACCCTCCCTTCCTGGACCTCTCCATCTCCATCAACAGTACCGACTTTAAGTTGACATCTTCTACAAACCCACTGACTCCTACAGCTACCTGGGCTACACCTTCTCTCACCCTGCCTCCTGCAAAAATGCTTACCCTTTTTCCCAATTCCTCTGCTTCTGCCACATCTGCTCTCAGGAGGATCAGTTCCACCACAGATGCTGCAAATCTTCCTTCCATGTGTGACTAAAAATCATCGATGTACACCACACAGTTAGGTAATCCAGAAATATGCTTATCGGTTAGCCTTTGAAATGTGGCTGGCACATTTTTCCTAACAAATGGCATGACTTCAAATTGGTATAGTCCTTTCAGTATCTCAAAAGCCAAATTGTCTTCACTCTTTTGTAAAGATACCTGCCAGTATCCTGTGAGTAAGTTTAGCTTAGAAATGTAAGTTGCTTGTCCCATCTTCTCAATACAGTCTTCCAAACGTGGAATAGGAAATGAATCGGATTTTGTAACTGCATTACCTTTGCGATAGTTCAAATATAATCATTGGGTACCATTTGGTTTTGGCACCAGTCACTGCAACTCACTCCCATCATGTTGTGTTTGAGCACGCATTCAATCTCTTTTGAATCTGTGTCAACTTCGGAGTGTTAAGTTTACGAGGACATTGCTTAGTTGGAACCGCATTTCCTATCACTTTCCTCCCCTATAAAAATACACTTTCAGCACATTCACATGACACATTCTCTGAGATTTCTTTCTATTTAGCATTCTTATCAAAAAGTTCACCTCACTCAACCTCCTTCCAATTTGATAAGGTCCACTAAACCTTGCGTTTAAAGATACACCTCCCACTGAATGTAATACTAACACTTTTCATTGACAAACAAAAGTATGACTTTTTGATTTCTTGACAGCTTCCTGTTTCATCACATGCTGTGCGACTTTCAAATGCTGTCGAGCTAACTTACCCACTCTATTTCATCTTTCCCTAAAATATCACACATATTCCAAACATGTAGTCTCTGAACTCTGACTCACCAATTTGTTCTTAATTAATTTTAGTGATCCTCTCACCTCTTACTCAAAACTGATTAGAATGGACTGAATTTCATAGATTTGTTTGGTGTATCCCGAATTGCAAAAAAATAGAGATTGAACTCCTTTATCGCAGTCTTCTGGATTGTCTTGACTTATAAGCCCTTAACATGGTCATTAAAGTTTGATGTCGCTGTTCGAATTCTCCCTGCGATTCTGGATGGTATGCAAAGGATGTAAATTATTTTATTCCTAAGTTATCCATAACTTCCCTGAATAATTTTGATGCAAAATTTGACCTTTGATTTGATTGTATCTCTGTAGCTAGATTGTATCATGGGAAACATTTGAGTAACTCCTCTACACTCCCTTTAGCTGTGATATTGCACAATGGAATGTCCTCGGGAAATTGAGTGAACACATCCATGTTGGTCAACATATACTGCTTCCCCCTTTTCATTTAGACAGGGGACCGAGGCAATCACTTATGACATTTGTAAAAGATTCCTCAAATACAGGAATGGGTTTCAAAGGTGCTGGTTTTATCACTGCCTGAGGTTTTCCAATTCCCTGACATGCATGACATTTCCAGCAAAATTCAACTACATCTTTACACAGTCCAGGCCAATAAAAACATTATTGCATTTTGGCTTGAATTTTCCTTCCACCCAAATAACTTCCGACTGGCAATTCATGTGCTACCTGCAACACCTCCTTTCTGTACACCTCCGGTAATACAACTTGATGAATTTCTATCCATTTCTCATCCACCCGAACATGTGATAATCTCTTTTTTCTCATCAAGGTTATCATTTTAAAGAAAGTAACATTCTGGGATACACAAAAATTCTTTCTCGGTGAACGCTTTTTGATGCAATTCCTTCAGTTTTTCATCTTTCTGTTGTAATTCAGTTAAGATTAGATTGTTTACAGTGTGGAAACAGGCCCTTCGTCCCAACAAGTCTACACTGACGTGCAACCCACACAGACCCATTCCCCTACACCTAACACTGTGGGCAATTTAGCATGGCCAATTCACCTAACCAGCACATCTTTCGACTGTGGGAGGAAACTGGAGCACCCGGAGGAAACCCACACAGACACAGGGAGAGCATGCAAACTCCACACAGACATTCGCCTGAGGCGGGAATTGAACCCGGGTCTCTGGCGCTGTGAGGTAGCAGTGCTAACCACTGTGCCAAATTCCTCTGAACTAAAAAAATTCCGCTTTGTCCTCCACTTGTTCTTGTTTTTTTTCTCTCTCAACCATTTGATCAAACAGAGTCTCTGATAATTGTATTTCAAATTCCTTATCTTTATTCTTTGATTTCTTCTCCTGCTTGAACCTGTGGCTTTGTGACCTAGTTGCCACTCAGTCAGGAAAAACCCCAGGATGTACTTCCTGTATCATCTCAGTTGTCTGATTTT
The DNA here is from genome assembly GCF_037043375.1 of Chiloscyllium plagiosum. Taxonomy (NCBI): domain Eukaryota; kingdom Metazoa; phylum Chordata; class Chondrichthyes; order Orectolobiformes; family Hemiscylliidae; genus Chiloscyllium; species Chiloscyllium plagiosum. The sequence goes on from NW_028270148.1 coordinate 97,077,910, forward strand.
CCACTGGTTTTTCAACCACAGTAGGCTTCACTCCCACCTGAGATCCAGCTATATCAGTACCAACGATACATTGTATTCCTGGAAAGAAGAATTTCTTTATTATTCTTACCACCACTTGTCCCCTTGTCACCGGACTTGCCAACTCCACTTTATATAATAGAACATTGCTCTTCTCACCATGAATTCCACAGATTACCACCTTTCCTGGCAATACTCCTTCTGAATTACATATCTCCTCATCTCTCACCTCTGAAAATTGACTTGCTCCTGTACCTCTTAAAATTTTAATTTCATTCCCTCCTTCTCTTGGCATAGATGAGTAAACCTGACCCTCGCAAGTGAATTCTTTAAAGAGATCTGGGACTTTCTTCTCAACCAACCCCTAACCAGGTTGTACATTCTGCTGCAGCTTTTTAGCTTCCACTGAGCTTTCCTTTACCACTTCAATAAAACTCACTGGCATGCCATGTTTTCTCAGATCTGTCTTCCCAGTGCTTTTTCTAAACTACCAACACTGACTTTATGTGGCCCATCTTATTGCAGTGAAATCACCTGAGCTTTTTTTCACCTCTCTTTCTCCCTCATGGGTTTCCTTTTTACCCTGTGGTAAACTAACTTTACTACCTTCAATGGGATCTCCTTTTCCCTCACCACCTGAGAATTTCTCTTCTCCCCAGTTTTGATCCCTCGCAGATTGAAATTGATGCTGGAAGCCAAATTTTGATTTGTGAAACAATTCTGCATCATCCGCTATTTCCTCTGCTAATCTTGCAGTTTAACTCTCTGCTCTTCCACAGGGAGTGAAATTTTGAACTCCTCCAAAGTAATGGTCTAAGAGTGTCACATGTTTGATCTAATTTCAATGCCCTTATCCACCTATCAAAAATACTTCATCTAATCCTTTCAAACTCAATGTACATTGGAACATTTTCCCTCCTTAGATTCCTGAAATGTTGTCTGTCGGCTCATATGTACTTAAGATGGTCTTTTTCACATCATTATACTCCCTAGATATCTCCTCTGACAGTGATGTAAATCCCTCACTCGATCCACCTCACAATTTGTTTGGATCAACAACAGCCACATGGGTTCTGACCATTTGATTTGTTTCATCTCTTCCAAAATGAAATGAAAAAGGCTTCTCCATTCTTCTTGTTGAACCTATGCAATGCTTAGACATATTGAAACAGATCCCCACCAGACCTTTGGCTCCAGTGGGATTTCTCTCTATCACTGTCCTCATCACTAAACCTACTTTTCATCTCAACCCCGCCACTTTATATCTACTTTGAGTTCTCAGTTCCAAACTCTGAAATTCAAAAACTCTCTCTTCTTCCATTTCTTTGTTCTCTCTTTCTCTTTCTTCATTCTCTTTCTGTGGTTCCACTGCTCTAAACATTAATTTCCCTTTCTCTTGTCTTTGATTCAGCCAGGGGCTATCCTTCCCCTTCCCCTTCCCTCTAATTCAAGCTGCTTCATTTCCAATTGAAATTTAGTCCTTTCCAAAGCTTCCGATGGCATTCCTGGGAATTGTAAACATTGCACGACTGCCACAACTATTTCCCCTTTTCTCACAGACACAGGCAACACCAGCTCCAACTGTTTTTGCCAAATCCAAAAGCTTTGCCTTGCTCACATTTTGTAAAACTCTCAGAGTTGTCTCTTTCACCCCCAGGAAACTCTGAGTGACTGAAAGCCATCTTTACACAAGGCACGCCCTGTTTAAACCAACCAAATTCACCATCCGAAATAAAAGTCACTAACACTTACCACTCACTGCCTTTGAGTTCAATAATCCTAAACCCAACCTGGAATTAAAGATTTTGATTCCAACATGAGCCCCTAGCTTGTTATGGAATGGACCAAACACCCCCAAAATATTCAGAAGATAGTCCAGACGTGAACGTTTTCTTATTTTGAAGGTAAGTGTAAGGTGTCACATTCTAGATACGATTTGATTGGTCAAACTATCAGATTTATAGCAGAATGCACCTTATTCATCCACTATAGCTGAAATAAACAAAAGAAAGAAGGAACTGGAATAACTTAACTCGATTGGAAAACTGAACAGAATAACAGGAACAGTAACTATTACTAATGATTATAGTGGGATCCCAAAAGCACACTTTTGGCAAAAGGCAAATTCAGAACACAGATTGTCTCACATGCAACTCCTGCAGAAGACAGAGAACCCCCAGCTTTTGGCTGTGACCAACAGGGGTATAAAAAACTTCCCACTCCTTCAAGACGCCAGCAGCAACTGCTGAAAGCGAACCTAATGTTCCAGGTTCTGTGGGAGTTTGACCACACCCATCCAGGCTGCTCTTTTGTTTCAACTTTAAAAATATGCCCGTGGCCTCGGACACTGTTGACTCTAGTGACTCTGTTGACTACTCATCGCCTCTGTCTTAAAACCTCTCTTCCAAAAAAAACCCAAGTAACCTCTTAAAGCCACCGGATCATCACAGTTCACTTTCTGTTCCCCAACTCCATTGGAAATATTTTCCGTGTTGGTGGGGCAGTGCCCAGCTTGGGAATGGCTGGGTAAACCCTGGACTCAGTTACATTTCGATGATGCCAGGCCTTTCATGGGCTCAGTGTTCTTAGTCATTGTGGACGGCCACTTGAAGTGGTTGGATGTGCATTGAGTTAATTCCTCAAACACAGGGATGACAGAAAAATTGTGCTCATCTTTTTTCAATACACAGACTCCCAGAAGTGTGGGTTACAGATAACAGGCAGGTGGTCACCAGCAGGGAATTTGAATATTTCCTGAAGTCAAATGGTATTCATCATAAAAGCACCACTCCACAACCATCCATCATCCAATGATCTGTCAGGAAAATCAGTCCGAACTTTGAAGGCAGGCTTAAAGTAACAGCCTACAGCTTCACTAGATACCACACTGTCCCGGTTTCAGTTTGATTATGGGACTACCCCTCATGGAACTATAGGGATAGCTCCAACACACCACAGAGTTACTAATGTGGTGAAGACTCCTGACCAAGGTGAATCTGATCTTCCGGGACCTGGAGTGGGGAGGGTGAAATGGCAACAGGAATGTCAATGCGGGACACAAGCATCTGTTAAATGAGAGAGACAGCTCACTTCAGGAAACAAAATTTAGGGGAGAGGCATGGGTAAGAGGCAGAGTTAACGTGAGGTTAGGTCCAGTGATGGATAAAGTTCATGTCTGTGTAACGGTCCTGAACAAGCACGTGGACCATATGAAAGCTGTAAACTCACAAATAACTCACAGAGTCATCGAGATATACAGAATCGAGATGTACCTTCAATCCTACCTGTGCGTGCCAATCCGATATCCGAAATAAATCTAGTTTCATTTACCAGTATTTGACCATCTCCCTCCAAACCCTTCCTATTCATCTACTCATCCAGATACTTTTCAAATGTTGCAATTGTACCAGCCTCTACCACTTCCTCTGGCAGCTCATTCCATACACGTACCACCCTCTTTGTGAAAATATTGCCCCTTAGGTCCCTTTTAACTCTTTCCCCTCTCAGCTTAAACCTCTGCCCTCTAGGTATGGACTCTCCTATTCCAGGGAAAAGACCTTGTCTATGTTCGCTATCCATGCCCCTCATGATTTTACAAGCTTCTATAAGGTCACCCATTAGCTTCTGACATTCCAGAGCCAATAACCCCATCCTATTCAGCCTCTCCTTATAGTTCATACCCGCCAAACCTGGCAACATTATTGTAAATATTTTCAAGGTTCAAACATCTTTCCTCCAGCAGGGAGACCAGAACTGCACACAATATTCCAAATGTGGACTAACCAATGTTTTGTAAAGCCGCAAGATGACGTCCCAGCTTGTTTACTCAATGCACTGACCAATAAAGGCAAGAATACCATACACCTTCTTCACTATCCTGTCTACCTGGGACTCCACTTTCAAGGAATTGTGAACCTGCACTCCAAGGTCTCCTCGTTCAGCAACACTCTCCAGGACCTTACCATTAAATGAATAAGGCCTGCCCTGATTTGTTTTTCCAAAATGCAGCACCTCACATTTCTCTAAATTAAACTCCATCTGCTACTCCTCAGCCCATTGGCCCATTTGATCAAGGTCCTTCTGTACTCTGAACTAACTTTCTTCGCTGTCCACTGTACCTCCAATTCTGGCGTAATCTGTAAACTTACTAAACATACACTCCAGGTTCACACACAAATCATTTACATAAATGATGAAAAGCAGTGGAACCAGTACCGATCCATGTGGCACACCGCTGGTCACATGCCTCCAGTCTGAAAAGCAACCCTCCACCATCCCCCACCTCTGTCTGAGCAAAACGCGTGCTCCTCAACAACTAATCCCACTGTCTGGAACCCAGGTATTCTCCCTGACCACCAGGCATTGGATAATCCTCAGAATCTGAGATGGTCACAGTGGGTGTTGCCACCTCGATGCCTTTGCCCCCTGAAGAAGAGAATGAGCTTCTTCTGAGACTCTCTGGACACAAGAGGCAAAGCTACTGTGTGTTACCCACTGTCCGCCTGTGTGAGAGGCAGAGTTGAAGGAACCTGAATCAGTGCTAAAGTCCCCCCAGGAGGACCCACAAGAAATAGAACTGGCCTATATCCTCAGACTCAGAGGGGATGGATGTAGAGATTGTAACGAGGGCAGTCAGGTCGACACAGAGAATATGAGTTCCCTGATTGGGGCTGTCAATCTGATCCAATCTGGGACCCCAGTCTGACAGATAAGAAGAGGAGAGTCAGACATCCTGCTGACTCTGAGAGCTGGCTCTGAGGGAGCTGGATCAGTGTCAAGGGCTCTCCACATGTGAATAAAGGGTGACTTGGTGAAGGGATACTGACCTCTGTGGAGTTATTTCAGGTGTAGTCTGATAAAAAAAATCCTCAGGATAGTTTGATCATTCATCCCTTTTACTTATATTCTATTGATGTTTATGGTGGATCGATATCATATTAGCTGTTTTGAGTGTTGCTCTGCAGCCTTTCGTGATAGTTGGCATGAAGCCTTGTGTACCAGACCTCTTTCAGTTTGATCCTTAACTATTTGCCGTCCTCTGACTGAATACTCATTTCCTATATTTCCTTCCTCCCCATAATGCTCCACACTGTCTGCATTTTACATCTTAGTTGGTATGACCAGGATGGTAGAGAGCACTTTAAATTACATCATTATGGAAATGGTCACGTGAGAGGGGATGTGCTAAATCAAAAGGAAAATATGATATAACAGAGGAAGGTAACAATATGGAAATGATAACCGGTGAGTGACAGGATAGATCAGAGCAAACAGGCATAAGAATGTAAAATCAAATAAAGCAAGAAATTCAATAAGTAGAAAAAGGAAATGGCAATAAATGCTGGGCCCAGCCAGAGAGACACACATGCCGGGGGTAAATAAAGAAGCCTGCACAAACCACAATGTACTTTAAAAATGAGTCATTACAACTAATGGAATTATGATCACGAGTCCCAGGGTGCTCCCCCTACTGAGACCTCAGTCACTTACCCTGCCTTATTTTCCAAAGGAAGGTCAAGTTTTCTTCCTTCTCTGGTCGGTACATCCACATGTTGAATGAGAAAACCTTTTGGACACACTTAACAAATTCTTCTCCATTCCTACTCAGACCCCACCCCTCCAACCATAACAAGGACAGAACGCTCCTGGTGCTCACCTTCCACCCTACCAACCTTTGCATAAACCAAATCATCCGCTGACATTTCCGCCACCTCCAAACAGACCCCATCACCAGGGATATATTTCCCTCCCCACCCCTTTCCGCCTTCCGCAAAGACCATTCCTTCCGTGACTACCTGGTCAGGTCCACACCCCCCCTACAACCCACCCTCCCATCCTGGCACTTTCCCCTGCCACCGCAGGAACTGTAAAACCTGTGCCCACACCTCCTCCCTCACCTCTATCCAAGGCCCTAAAGGAGCCTTCCACATCCATCAAAGTTTTACCTGCACATCCACTAATATCATTTATTGTATCCGTTGCTCCCGATGTGGTCTCCTCTACATTGGGGAGACTGGGCGCCTCCTAGCAGAGCACTTTAGGGAACATCTCCGGGACACCCGCACCAATCAACCACACCGCCCCATGGCCCAACATTTCAACTCCCCCTCCCACTCTGCCGAAGACATGGAGGTCCTGGGCCTCCTTCACCGCCACTCCCTCACCACCAGACGCCTGGAGGAAGAACACCTCATCTTCCGCCTCGGAACACTTCAACCCCAGGGCATCAATGTGAACTTCAACAGTTTCCTCATTTCCCTTACCCCATCTCACCCTAGTTCCAAACTTCCAGCTCAGCACTGTCCCCATGACTTGTCCGGACTTGTCCGACCTGCCTATCTCCTTTTCCACCTATCCACTCCACCCTCTCCTCCCTGACCTATCACCTTCATCCCCTCCCCCACTCACCCATTGTACTCTATGCTACTTTCTCCCCACCCCAACCCTCCTCTAGCTTATCTCTCCATGCTTCAGGCTCACTGCCTTTATTCCTGATGAAGGGCTTTTGCCCGAAACGTCGATTTCGAAGCTCCTCGGATGCTGCCTGAACTGCTGTGCTCTTCCAGCACCACTAATCCAGAATGGGAGGAGGGATGCTTGAGCATCCAGGTTGCTTCGAGTGAGTAAGTGCTCTGAGAGTAAGTGGAGAGCCTGGAAATGCAGCCTGGTCCAGTCCATGGGCTGGGTGTGTGGCCCTGAATGTACAGGGTCCTTGCTGCAATGTTACAATGAGAGTTGTCAGTTCACACCAAAGGGCAGCATTGAAGTGCAGAAGGGTTCTGAAAGTTGGCTAGATATATGGCATGGGGGTTTTGAGGTTGGCACGTGTTGGATGCCAATGTCTGTGGAGATGGTGAGCATATGACTGATGCCCATGGAGTGTGCCCTGAGATTAGATTAGATTCCCTACAGTGTGGAAACACATCCTTTGGCCCAACAAGTCCACACCGACCTCCGAAGAGTAACCCACCCATTTTGTTTACTTACTCCTGACTAATTCACCGAACTCTACGGGCAATTTAGCATGGCTAATTCACCTGACCTGCACATCTTTGGTCTGTGGGAAGAAACTGGAAGACCCAGAGGAAACCAGCACAGACACGGGGAGAATGTGCAAACTCCACACAGACAGTCGCCCAAGGCTGGAATTGAACCCGAGTTCCTGGATCTGTGAGGCAGCAGTGCTAACCACTGAGCCACCGTGCCGCCCACACGGTGTTGGTGTCCGGTCTCCAACATGAAGGTCTTTCAGACCAAGCAGTGAGCTGCATCCACGAGGTACTCACTCTGGTTTCCTTGTTGTGTTTTCCCAGAAATTGAACTTGTTTGTTGAGTTTGGTAAGATGTGAGGCTGAATATTAATGAGCCGAATTGGGCTGCTAACAAGGTGGTGTTTAGCCGTCACTAATGCTTTTCAATCCCCATCTCCCTGCTGCCCAGTGAACGTTTCCACACGCCACTTATCAAAAACATGAAAGGTGGAGCAAGACCATCTTGATGTTTAGATGGGCCTCGCTGCACTGGTCACCTGATTCTGTCACATGACTTGCTATTACAAAAACCCCAATAAGATTCTGCCCGAAATTTATTCATACAACATTCTGGAATGTACATACATTGGAAACGCACACACTCCCTCATGGACAGACAGACAGACAGACACACGCACACACGGACACAAGCATACACACGGGCACACACGCGGACACGCACACAAGCACAAACACGGACACACGCGCGCACACAAGCACACACACGGCCAGATATGAACAGACACACTCATACGCAGCCGCACATACACGCACGCAGTCACAAACACACACATAGAGACACAAACACTCAGGCACACACACACACATGCTCAAACACACACACAAACACACACGCGCACAGACTCACATACTGACACATAAACACACACACCCACACAGGAATACAGATGCACAAACAGACAGAGACACACATGCACACAGACTCAGACACACTTAGGTTGACACGTGCAGACAAATATTAGCGAAGAATGCATTTGTATCATTTACCAAAACACAAGATGTAACTTACATATTACAGTTTAGCTGTTAAGATGCACATTTGGTAGACTGATTGACTTTACTCTTGTCGGTCTATGAATGACTGGAAATGGGAAATGTTTGGGTTTCCAGGAGAATCACTGGGCAGTTTTATGGAGATGTATCTTTTTGGTGGTGAAGATAGATTCGGCCGTCTTGCTCAGTGCCCGAGTTGATTGGTTGTCCTGGCTGGGTCCTATTATTGATGTTAGAGGAATTGTCCCTGCAGTTCTGGTGGTTTCAGGTTAGTTCTTGGAGTAATGGCCCAAATTTTCCATTGACATGACAACCAACAAGAGGGAAAAACATATTTGGCTTCACCCTTATCAATCTACCGTCTGCAGATGCATCTTTCCATGATATTACCGATAAGAGTGACTACGGCACAGAGCTTGTGGAGACGAAGTCCCGCCTTTACATTGAGAATACCCTCCATTGTGTTCTGTGGCACTATCACCGTGATAAATGGGATAGATCTGACAACTCACGCCAGGGCATTCCTGAGGCGCTATGGGCCATCAACAGGAGTGGTGTTATTTTCCCAAAGGTGGGGATTTCAAGTCCGGGGATATCATTTTAAGGTGAAAGGAGAAAGATTTATTTTCACACAGACTGCTTAGAGCGTGGAATGAACTTCCAGAGAAAGTGTTGGATGTGGGTACAGTTACAATATTTGAACAACATTTGGATAAGTAGAGGTCATTCTGTTATAGTGCGCAATTCATCAGTGCATATTCACTGTAACACAATTAACAAATTGGGAATGTTGTTTCTAAAGCACAAACTTTCAAAACTTGTGTTGTCTATCACGCGATTACATCATCAACACCTTAAGCTTTATTTCTAAAGCAAGGTTTCCGATAACGCAGATTTACACAAGAACGTAACCATCGAAATAAAGAAGAACTGACTGTACATGAATAAGAAATGTTTAGAGGAATATGGGCGAGGCCTAGTCAAATAGGACTAATTTAACTTGGGATCATGGTTGGCATGAACTGGTTGGACCAAAGGGTCTGTTTCTGTTCTGTGTGATTCTCTGACTCCACTCCAGCACAATCTGTCACCTCATTTCCCAGAATATTCCCAGTCAACAATTACCATCAAGTCAAGGCATCAATTGTGATTCAATGGAGAGTGCAGGAGGGCACCAGGTATACTTCAAAATGAGATGTCAGCCTGGTGAGGCTACCAAACAGGATTGCTTGCATGTTACACAGCATCAGAGCCAGTGATAGACAGAACTAAACAATCCCAGAACCAATGGATCTGATCTATTATCTGTGGCCTGCCAGATCCTGTCATGAATAATGGTGGGCAATTAAATAACTCTTTCGAGGAGGAGGTCTCCACAAATATCCCCATCTTCAACGATGAAGTGCTCAGAACATCAGTGCAAAAGATAAGGCAGAGGCATTCACAGCAAGAAGTGCCGAATGGATGATTTGTTTTGATCTGATTGATTGTAGTCACATGTACCTAAGTACAGTGGAAAGCTTTGTTCTGCGAGCAGCCCAGGCAGATCAGAGCAACCAAGGACAGACAGATCACAGGGTGCTCAGACAGAGTGAGGCATACAAGGCTATGGCTGCACAGGAAGCACACATAACGAGATCAACATTAGCAAGATCAACATTATTTGAAGTTAGAGAGGTCCGTTCAGCAGTCTAACAGCAGCAGGGAACAAGATGTTCTTGAACCTGTTAGTGTGTGTTCGAGCTTCTGTACCTTCTGCTTGACAGAAGAGATTGGAAGAGAGCATTATCCAGGAGGAGGGGCAGGGGGTGTTCTTTGATGATGTTGGCTGCCTTTCCACAGGAACAAGAAATGTAAATGGAGTCTCCCGATGGGAGGGTGGCTTCCGGGATGGTCCAGGCTGTGTACACAACCTTGTGTAATCTGCTATGGTCCTGGGCAGAGCAGTGCCATGTCGAGCCATAATGCATTCAGATAGAATGCTTTTTATCACACATCTGCAGGAGTTAGAGAGGGTCCTTATGGACATGCTGAATTTCCTAAGCCACAGACTTTACAGTGACAAAACAAGCTAAATATGTTTAATATTACATTCCATGGCACTGCAATCCTGTTGCTATAAAGTCTGTCTCTTATGATTCTGCTCCACAACCACCTGATGAAGAAGCAGCATTTCGAAAGCGAGTGATTCCGAATAAACCTGTTGGACTGTAACCTGGCGTTGTGTGATTTTTAACATTGTCCACCCCAGTCCAACACCGGCATCTCCACATCATAAGGAACAAGAGTCATTCTTGTGCCTTCTTGACCATTGCATCTACATGGAAGGTTCAAGACAGACTGTTGGTTATCGTCACTCCTAGGAATTGGACGCTCTCGACCCTGTCCACCTCTTTCTTCCTGAAGTCAATGATCAGTTGTTTAGTTTTGCTGACATTGTGAGAGAGATGGTCAACATTGCACCATGATACCAAGTTCTCTATCTGCTTCCTGTGTCCTGACTCAACATTGCCTGATATCCGGCCTACCACGATGGTGTCATCAGTAAAGTTGTAGTTGGTACTTGTGCAGAATTTGACCACATGGTTGTGGGTGTACAGGGAGTACAGTAGGGGGCTGAGAACACATCCCTGCGGGGCGCCAGTGTTGACGATTATTGTGGAGGCCATGCTGTTGTCTATCTTCACTGATTGTGATCTGTGGGTCAAAAATCTGAGGATCCAGTTGCGGAGGGCGGAGTTGAGGCCTAGGACTTGGAGTTTTGAGGTTAGTCTGGTCAGGATTATGGTGTTGCAGGCGAAGCTGTAGTTAATGAGTAGGAGCCTGATGTCGGTGTCTTTGTTATCCTAATGTTCCAGCGATGAATGCAGCGCCAGGGAGATGGCATCCACTGTGGACCTGTTTCTCCAGTCAGCAAACTGCGGGGGATCGAAGCAGGTTGGAAGGCTAGAGATCATGTGGGTCATGATCCATCTCAGACTCTCCAATGCTCTCCAGCGTCACAGATATCAATGTTCAGCTGATTGGATTCACTACATGCGATATCAAGAAACGGTTAGAGGAATTCCGGCCACAGTGCTGAAGACTTATACTCCAGAACATGCCATTCCCCTAGCCAAGCTGTTCCAGTAAAATTACAACACAAGGAACACTGCAGCAAGCAACTAATTCCCAAAGACTGTCCACCATCCACAAAGAACACATCAGGAATGTGTTCAAATATTCCCGATTTGCCAGGATGGGTGCACCTCCAACAATACCCAAGAGGCTTCACACATTCCTTGATTGGTAGCTCATCCAGAAACATCTGCTCCCTCCACTAATGACACTCAGTGGCAGCAATGTGGACTACCGACTGCAGCAATTCACCAAAGCTCCTCAGATAGCATCTTCCACATCCACAACCACTTCCTTCTCGAAGGGCGAGGGAAGTAGTACATGGGAATTCAATCACTTTCAAGTTCATCTCTAAAAAACCTGACTTGGAACTATCCCCTTCACTGGTGCTGGGTCAAAATCCTGGAATTTCCGACCCCCCCCACCCCAACTTAGGTCATTGTGGGTCAACCCTCAGCACATGGACTGCAGTGGGTCAAGATGGCATCTCCCCATTACCTTCTCAAGAGCAACTAGGGACAGGCAATAAATGTTGGGACCAGCCAGAGAGACACACATCCCGGGAGTGAATAAAGAAACCTGCACAACTCACAAACTACTTTATAAATGAGTCATTGTTATAATGCAGCAGTGAATCTGTACACAGTGAGACCTCACAGTCAAATGATCAAACAATCTGCTTTCAGCGATATTGGTTAGAGGATGAATATTAGCCAGAAGACCATGGATGACTTCACTGCTTGTCCTAAAGGAGGGCTGTGGGAAATGTTACACCCAATGAGGAGCATGCACTGGTGTTGTGTTACCAGCTCATCTGAAGTGGAATTCTGTCAGCCTCAGTCATGTGCTTGATCACATGACCCTGTGATGCAGAGGGGAGAATATCACCACAGAGACAAAACTGTTACTTGTAATTAGTATAGACTGATGAGGATAGAATTGTAATATTCAGAAGATTGATGTGAATATTTTGCAATTTTTTTTCCAGGCACTTATTGAAAATCAAATTGACACATTGAATAATTACAGGAAATGGATACATTATGGCATTTCTCAATTTTTTTCTAAATTTAGACTGAGCCAATGCATAGACACATGTGTTTGTACAAGAGCTCAGCAGTTGAAACATATCTCTTGTGTAGTCTGCTATTAGTAAGGGATCAGTATAATCATCAGGCTCATAAAATGTATCTATAATTCTAGAAATGAGGAAAAACATAGTATATGGCATCCACAGCACGATGAAAGTGCCAGAAATGGTGAACAGTAAAGTGATGGATTTCCTTCGGCTCTGCATCTCTGGATCGTCGCTGTTCTGGGTGTTGCGTTGACCTTGCAGTGCTCTGCAGGTTCGATTCGCCATCACAATGTGTCGGACAGTCAGTGCATTGAGCAGTAAAATGAGAAAGTATGGCAATAGTGGGTTTAAAATTGTATCAATCCAGTCAAAATTGATCCATCCTGGTAAGATAAAGTAGTCTGGTTTGAAATGGGTGCCCCAATCTCCATTGTTAATTATATAGATTGGCTCATAAGCATAGTACAAGGGGATGTTTTTGATACAGAACACAATGCACACAGTCACTATCACCACAACTGCAGTTTCCTCCCTGCAGTACTTTGCTCTCAACCTCTGGCAACAAATGAGGACAAAGTGATTGACAGTGAAAGTGACCATGAGCCAAACAGAGCAGTCAATCGCTGTGTAGTTGATCACCTCATTGATGCTCCTTATTGAGGTGAAGTGTAGAAATGAAAATGGGAAATAGGAGGAAAGTATGTAGTAGATTATCATATTGGAAATTATGACCAGGAGATCAACTGTCGTCATACCCACCAAATAAAGAGTGATCCCTTTGGAGAGACCACAACCTCCACGAATTAGAAGGACAATTGTCAGGAGGTTGGTTACAAAGAAAAGAGCAGAATCCATAGATAAATAACAAAATGTTACTTGGAATTTGGCGCACAAAACCAGGTCATTTGGCCCAATAAATCTACGTTGAGGTTCACACTGCACACGTTTCCTCCCACCGACTTCATCTTACAATATTGAGATATTATTTCTTTCAGCCTCATGTAGTTACTGTGATTTGCCATCAGGCAAACTCACAAATGTGCAGAAATATTGCACAAATTGGAAGGAAGCAAAATCTTTTACAAAAAAGAATCCCTTTACAGAGATGGATTGAGTGGGTGTCTCCCGACCACTTTGCCTTATGCCAATTAATAATTAAACAGAAGGGTGAGTGGGGGTGGGAGGGGCTGCCCCCTTTGAACATTGACTAATTTACATACACTGAGGCTCATTGTGACCACAGTTGACCACAGTTGTATGGGATTCAGAGGTTGCACAGGCAAAGCATTATGGGGAGAGGGCTGTGAGCAGTATTATGTCATGGGCACTAAGATGGATAAAAATCCATTAAACCATTTGCAGGCTGAGAGGTTGGATGTAATCAGTGACTTTCTGCATGAAGGTGGAAGTGTTGATCTGTATTTGTTTTTAACAATTTTGTGTTGTTCATTTGGAACAATAAGAAACATACCAGAGGAGAGAGAGGGCTTGAGGGCTCGGGATAGACCTGTTGTTAAGTCTGAGACTCAGACAGGAGTCCAGGGGCAGCTGTCCCCATGGGGATTGTAAAAGTGGGAGGAGATCAAGACAAGAAGGTTCAAAGGGCAGATAGCCAGGGGCAGGTGGGCTCTGTGCAACATGGACATCATGGACCTAGTCCTGTGTAAGGAAATCACTGAGAATAACAGCAGCCTGAAAGGAGAATGTACAATCAGTGCCTTGAGTTTCCAGACATAGGGCAAACTATCTGCAGCATCTGGAGTCCCAGTGTCTGCACAGAGTGTGTCTCTCCAGAGAGTCAGTAATGTCTCTTTATGACACATCAGTGTGACTGGGTATTCAGAGTTTGTAGTTTTAATGATCACTCGTGGCACTGAGCTCTCGGGCCTCCAGCTCTTTGTAAGCATTAGACTGAGGTCTTTACACTGGGCTGTACTCTCCTGTACAATACGGTATGAAGGTGGGAACATTGGAAAGGGGTTGGTGTGCACACACCAACATCACTTTCACCACAGATGAGGTTCACCAGGCAGGAAGAAGGCCACAGGATTCAGGAATCTTTCTGGATTCTCAAAACCGGAAGGTGTCATCGATTACAAGCATGTTGCTGTTGAGGTTTCAGTGAGACAACCAGGGGCATTTGTAAATATTAAAGGGGTTCATTCCCTAAGTGTCCAATTCGTCAGCAATTATCGAAAAAGACTTCTCCAGGTATGTGTGTGTATTCCAGGGAGGGGTCATGACCCATACAACCTTCAACACCCCTTGGTTCCATAGTGGGCAATGTACCACAGCCATTGGAGAGATGGATTCTGGGAGGGATGGGCTGTCTATTGAAGTGATGGCTCATGACCCCAGTGAGTCACATGAGACCAGATGTAGATTGATATTGCAAGAAGATTCACATAAGCCCCAAGGCGATCTGTCAAAGGGATTAACATCCTGCTGAACTCCACAATGTCATCTCAGACAATGATCAGTGACAGGACCGTTGTGTATATGGCAAAGGTAAGGCAGGTACTGAAAAGGATGCTGGGACACACATTAATAAACACTCCGATCAACAAGCATCCTTAAGACTTGTCAAATGTGCAAAAGCAATAGCTACTCATCCATCCTCATGTGCCCGTATTTACTGAAGGTGATCAGCAATACCATTCCTGTAAAGACATCATACAGTATTCCCCGTGTTCTCCCATACAGACTCATTGTGTTTCCTTAAATTGTTCCTGCCTGCTGCACTGTAGCCTTCCCCATGTGCTGCCAGTGGTCCTGGAGGCAGGCGGCTGACTCTAATATCCCTTTGTCTGAAATGGCCTTGGGGGTGGTCCTCTGTTTGGCTGAGTCTGTCTGGACCCTGTCATGGTGAGGCTCTCCTGCTCAGGGACCTCCTTCATCACCATGGCTCTCTGAAGCACTGGTGTCAGTGGTAGAGGGTAGAGGAGTAACTGTCCCCATCATGAGTGCCCTGACAGGTACTTCCCGATGGTGACTGCTCCTCCCCATGTCCCACTCTGAGGTTCACTTGGCTCTCCGTACTTTCCTGACTCAGGGACAATGACCTGACGATGATGTCAGATATCTCCATCCTCTTTTCTTTTGCACATTGAGTTCAGTGACAACACAGTGGATCATGTCAGCCCAAACCCTAACCCTAACGCTAACCCTAACCCTAATCTAAACTTTACAACTAACTCTAATCCTAACCCTAACCTAATCTTTAGACCTAACCCGAACCCGAACCCAAACCCAAACTTTGCGTCTAACCCTTATCCTTACCCAAACCTAAACTTTACACCTAACCCTAATCTTAACCCTAAAAGTAAACATACCCGACACAATCCCGAAAGCTAACACTAACCCCTAAACCTAAACCTAATTTTACCCTAATAGTAAAATTAAACCAAAGGCTAACCATCACCCTATCCTTAAAGCTAACCTTTCTCTAAACTAAACCAAAACCTGAACCATAACCCTACTGCTAAAACATTATTCTAACACTAACCCAAAATCTAATTCTACCCTCAAATCCAACCCTATCGCTAACCCTCACTCTAATCCTAATCAAGCATTAAATCAACCTAACTCTGAACCAAAACCCTCACCAAAACCCTTGCCCTAATCTGAAACTAAATCCCTACTTAAATCCTAACCTAACCTGAACCCTTACCTTAACCTGAACCCTTACCTAATCTAAACCCTAACCTGAATCCCAATTCAAACACTGACCCTAACCCTGACCTGAATCTGAATTCTAACCTCAAATGCAGCCTTAATCTTAACCCGACTGTAAATCTCACCCAAAACTTAACCACAATGTTAACCAAAATGCTAAACTGGAGACATGAACCTCATCCTAACCATAACTCTAGACCTAATACTATCCCAAATCCAAGACCTAACACCAACTCTTGTCTCGAACTACCACTCTAACTCTATTGTTATTCAGAGTGCATATTCCACAGCACCTGGCTGATCAGCCCCCACCAGAGTGTGGGTGTGATTGTGTTTGAGATGATCTTTCGGCTGTGTGAGCACGTGGACCGGGTACTATCCCATCGACCTGCCTGATTCCACTGACCAACATCAAATCCAGACCCATGTCCCAGCAACAGACCCAGACACATGGCAATAAAAACCCAGTCGGAGAGAGCTTTGGGATCCAGAAATCTGAAAGTACCTGTTCCTCCCAGACAAGGACCATTTAGCACACGTCAGGTCACAGATTCCTCATGTCCTCATGGAACTAAACTAAAATTCACAAATGACAGCATGAGCTGTTTCTTGTAGGAACACCTGAAACTGGATCCAGCATGAGGAGAGAAAGAAGGAGGGTTTATACACTGAGAGATATATCAGGGGAAAGAACAGTGAAAGTGGGATTGAAAAGATAACACAACCTGCTTCAGCTTCTTACCAGGAACTCCGAAGATTGTGAGGAAATGGTAGTAAGTGAAAGCTATCTGTTCAATTGTTGATAATTCCATTTTCAGAGAAGGGAGGGGGCGATATCAATTGTTGTTGACAGATCTGAATCATCAGACATTCATCCGTTATATAAAGCAACTAAATCTCCCCTGTGATTTTGTGCAGTTGCAGAAAGGGTGAAATTAGTTTCAGTCTTTAAACAAACAGGTACAGTTAATTTTAATAGATATTCCACAATACAATCTTCACCTACACTGGAAGATTGAAGGAGAACAATTGGGCCAGGGCCATCTCAGGGCTCCTTGCTCACTCTCTTAGTGCTCTCTACATGGATGCTCACACCATCCCTGCCTTGCCTTGCCTTTCTCACTTTGCTCCCTCACCCACACAGTCAGAGTATCATAGAGCTGTACAGCATGGAAACAGATCTTTTCATCCAACCTGCCCATACTGATCTGATATTCTAAATTAATCTAGTAGCAATTGTAAGCACTTGGTCCATATCCCTCTCAACCCTTTTGGTTCAAATACCCATCCAAATGCCTTTTAAATGCTGTGATTGTACCAGCCTGCACCACTTCCTCTGGCAGCTCATTTCACACACACACCACCTTCTGCATGAAAAAGATGTTCCTTAATTCTTTTTAAATTCTTTCCCCTCTCATCTTAAACCTATGACTTCTAGTCTTTTGCTCTGGGAAGAAGACCTTCCCTATTTACCCTGTCCATGCCCCTCATGATTTTATAAACCTCGATAAGGTCACCCCTCAGCCTCCGATGCTCCAGGGAAAATAGTCCCATCCTATTCAGCCTCTCCCTGTAGCTCAAGCACTCCAAACCTGGCAACATTTTTAAAATTACTTTCTGAACCCTTCCAAGTTTCACAACGTCCTTCCTATAGCAGGGAGATCAGTATTAAACACAGGATCCTGAAGGTGGCCGAACCAATCTCCTGTACAGCCCCAATAAAGCCTCCAAATCCCTACACTCAATGCATTGACCAGTAAAGGCAAACGTGTCAAATGCCTTCTTCACTATCCTATCTATCTGTGACTCAATTTTCAAGGAAGTATGAAGCTGAACTCCAAGGTCTCTTTGCTGAGCAACACTACCCAGGACCTTATCATTAAGTATAATAATCCTGCCCTGATGCGCCGTTCCGAAATGCAGTACCTCACATTTATATAAACTACACTCTATCTGCCACTCTTCGGCCAACAGGCACCTGATCAAGGTCCAACTGAACTCTCAGATAACCTTCTTGGGCCCCTTGTTGAGATATTTGTATCATCGATCATCACAGGTGAGGTGCCGGAAGACTGGAAGCCTGGTGCCACTGTTTAAGAAAGGTGGTATGGAAAAACCAGGGAAATATAGACCAGTGAGCCTGACATTGGTGATGGGCAAGTTGTTGGAGGGAATCCCGAAGGACAGGAGTTACACGTATTTGGAAAGGCAAGAACTGGTTAGGAATAGTCAACATTGCTTTGTGCTTGGGAAATCATGTCTCATTAAACTGACTGAGTTTTCTTGAAGTAGCAAAGAGGATTGATAAGGGTAGAGTGGTAGACATGATCTATATGGGCTTCAATGAGGCATTCAACAAGGTTCTCCATGGGAGACTGGTTACCAAGGTTAGATCTCATGGAATACAGGGAGAACTAACCATTTGGATACAGAACTGGCTCAAAGATAGAAGGCAGAGGGTGGTGGTGGAGGGTTGTTTTTCAGATTGGAGGCCTGTGACCATTGGAGTGCTACAATGATCGGTGCTTGGTCCACTACTTTTTGTCATTTATAAATGATTTGAATGTGAGCATAAGAGGCATAATTTGTAAGTTTTCAGATGACACCAAAATTGGAGGTGTAGTGGACAGTAAAGAAGGTTACTTTGGGCTACAATGGGATCTTGATCAGATGGGCCAATGGGCTGAGAAGTGGCAGATGGAGCTTGATTTAGATAAATGCGAGGTGCTGCATTTTGGGAAAGTAAATCTTAGCTGGACTTATAACTTAATAGTAAGTTCCTAGGGAGTGTCGCTGAACAAAGAGACCTTGGAGTGCAGGTTCATAGGTCTTTGAAAGTAGACTCGCAGATAGATAGGAAGTGAAGAAGGCGTTTGGTATGCTTTCCTTTGTTGGTCAGAGTAGTGAGTACAGGAGTTGGGAGGTCATATTGCTGCTGTACAGGACGTTGGTTAGGCCACTGTTGGAGTATTGCATGCAGTTCTGGTCTCCTTCCTAATGGAATGCTGTTGTGAAACTTGAAAGGGTTCAGAAAAGATTTACAAGGATGTTGCCAGGGTTGGAGGATTTGAGCTTTCGGGAGAGGTTGAACAGGCTGGGGCTGTTTTCCCTGCAGCCTCGGAGGCTGAAGGGTGACCTTATAGGGGTTTATAAAATCATGAGGGGCATGGATACAATAAATAGACAAAGTCTTTTCCTTGGGGTGGGGAGTCCAGAACTAGAGGGCACAGGTTTCGGGTGAGAGGGGAAATATATAAAAAAGACCTAAGAGGCAACATTTTCATGCAGAGGGTGGTACGTGTCTGTAATGAGCTGCCAGAGGAAGTGGTGGAGGCTGGTACAATTACAATATTTAAAAGGCATCTGGATGGGTATATGAATAAGAAGGGTTTGGAGGGACATGGGCCGGGTGCTGGCAGGTGGGACTAGATTAGGTTGGGATAGCTAATTGGCATGGACGGGTTGGACCGAAGGGTCTGTTTCCGTGTTGTACATCTCTATGACTATTACAGCACCAATTTTGATATCACCTAGAAACTTACAAACCATACCTCGCTTACTAACTATGTTCACATCTGAATAATTTGTATAAACAACGAAAAGCACTGGACCAACACAGCAGCAAATTTATGGCACACTGCTGGTCACAGGCCTCTAGTCTGAAAAGCAGCCCTCAACCATCACACTCTGTCTCCTACCATTAAGCCAGATGAGGAGATACTGACGAGCATTTTGCATCAGTTCTCTAGTTGCCCACAAATTTATCAAGTACATATGATCAGGTCCCAGGGATTTATCCACCTGTATGCACTTTATGCAACACCTCCTCCTCTGTAATATGGACACTTTTCAAAATATCGCTATTTATTTCCCCAAGTTCTCGAGCTTCCAAATCCTTCTCCACAGTAAACACTGATGCAAAAAATATTCATTTAGTATCTCCCCATCTCCTGTCACTCTGCACATCGGGGGCCTTGCTCATTTTTAAGGCGCCCCATTCTCCCCCTTGTTACATTTTTGTCCATAATGTATTTGTAGAATCCCTATCAAAGCTATCGCATGTCCCTTCTTTGCCCTCCTGATTTTCTTCTTAAGTACACTTCCAGTTCTCATATCCTTCTAAGGATTCACTCGATCCTTGCTGACTTGAAGAGTGTGGCGCTGGAAAAGCACAGCCGGTCAGGCAGAATCCACGGAGCAGGAGAGTCGGCATTTCAGGCATGTCTACACCTGACATCTGCTTCCTTCTATTTCTTGACCAAAACCTCAATTTCTCCAGCCATCCAGCATTCCCTACACCGATCAGCCTTACCCTTCACCTGAACAGGAGCATGTTGTCTCTGGATTGCCATTATCTCATTGTTGAAGGCTTCCCATTTTCCAGTCACCCCTTTACCTATGAATATCTGTGCCCAATCAACTTTTCAAAGTTCTCGCCTCATATCATCAAAATTGGCCTACCTCCAAATCAGAACTTTATCTTTTAGATCCAATCTATCCTTTTCCATCACTAATTTAAAACTCATAGAATTATGATCACTTGCCCAAAGCGCTCGCCCCACTGACACCCCAGTCACATGATTTGCCTTATTTCCAAGAATAGATCAGGTTTTGTTCCTTCTCTCATAGGTACATCCACATCCTGAATCAGAAAATAATTCTTGCACTCACTTAACAAATTCCTCTCTATTCAAACCCTGAACACTATGGCAGTCCCAGTCTATGTCTGCAAAGTTAAAATCCCTGACCATTACCACCCTATTATTCTTACAGATAACTGAGACCTCCTTACAAATTTACTTTTCAATTTCCCACTGACTGTTGGAGGGGGAGGTCTGTCGTACAATCCCAATAAGACGGTCATCCTTCTCTGATTTCTCAGTTCCATCCCAATAACTTCACTGAACGTATGCCATGGAATATTTTCGCTAATTAAAGCTGTAATGTTATTCCTAATCAAAAATGCCACTTGCCCTCCTTTCTTTCCCCCTTTTCCATCCTTCCTATAAGATGTAAAACATTAAGCTGCCAGTCTCAACAATCCCTGAGCCATGTCTCTGCAATAGCTATGATATCACGGTCCCATGTTCTCAACCATACGCTGAGTTCATCTGCCTTCTCTATCAGGCCTCTTGCATTGAAATGAATGCAGGTTAATTTACCGGTCCAGCATCGTTCTCTGCTTTGTTACTACCAGCCCTGACTTTTCGACATGCTCATTTCCCGACTGCACCAACCTCACCATCCCTTTTCTCACCACCTCTCTAACTAGTTTAAATGCTCCAGCGCAGCTCTAGCAAATCTCCCTGCCAGTATATTGGTCCCCTTCCAATTCAGGAGTAACCTGTCCTTCTTACGCAAGTCACTTCTACTCCAGAAGAGATTCCATAAATGTGAACCCTTCTCCCCTGCACCAGTTTCTTCGACACACATTCATTTGCTCCATCCTCCTATTCCTACTCTCAATAGCACTTGGTACTGTGTGTAATCCAGATATTACTACTCTCCTGGACCTATGTTTTATCCTCCTGCATAATTTCCTATATTCTCTCCTCAGAAACTCATCTTTTTCACTTCCAAAGTACACAACAACCTCCTGCTGGTCCTTCTCCCCTTTGGGAATCTTCTGAATCCACACTGAGACATCCTTGACCCAGGGACCAGGGAGGAAATGCACTATTCTGATCTCTCATTATCAACCACAGAAACCTTTGTCTGTGCCTCTAGAAAATCACTTAAAGGCAACCAATATTTCTGTTGTATCTTCCCTTTGGTGCAGACACAAAGCCAGACAGTTTGTCGTGGTTTCCAGCCGTCATCTGTCAAGGGAGCGGACATGTTGCTGTGCAGTACCGCACTACATCGATCTTACACCCGTACCGTGTGACAAAGTGTCCAGTTTGTATGAATGGTGTCATCCACAGTGGAATAAAATGAATGGAACGATATTGGTATCATTTACAGTCACACATCACACCCCGTGTAAGGTGATCGTCCCTTTCTTAGTCACTTCCTGTATTGCCTGTATCTCGATTTCTTCTCTCTTTCAAGAGCTAATAGGCCCTACCTACTTTGTTAGACATCACTCTTTCTCTCTTGGAACATGATGAACTGGGTCTTTGATTCAGGATAACAAACAATATTTTTGGCAGATTCCAGGTTTGGCCTTCATCTGTTTTAGAGTTAGAGAGTCATAGAGTCATACAGCACAGAAACAGGTCCTTTGGCCCAAACCAGTCCATAACGCCCAAAATGGCCATCCACACTGAGCCCATTTGCCTGCACTTGGGCCAGAAACCTCTAAGTCAAGATTAGAGTGGTGCTGGAAAAGCACAGCAAGTCAGGCAGCATCCGAGGAGCAGGAGAATCAATGTTTTGGGCTGGAGACAATCATTCCTGATGAAGGGCTTTTGCCCGAAATGTCGATTTTCCTGCTCCTCAGGTGCTGCCTGACCTGCTGTGCTTTTCCAGCACCATTGTAATCCTGAATCTAATCTCCAGCATCTGCAGGACCCACTTCCGCCCAGATCCGTCTAATCCTTGTCGATCCATGTATTTGTCCAAATGACTTTTAAATATTGCTAATGTACCCTCCTCAACCGTTTGCACTGGCAGCTCATTCCATACCTCTGTGCAAAAAGGTTGCCCTCTAACCTTAAACTGATGCCCTCTAGTCCTCGATGCTCCAACCTTGGGGAAATGATGGAGTGCATTCACCCTATCCATGCCTCTCATGATCTTATACATCTCTGTAAGGACCCCCTCAGTCTCCTACTCTTTGAAGAAAGAAGTCCTAGCTTGTCCAATCTCTCCCAATTACTCATACCATTGAGTCCTGGCAACATCCTTGGAAATTTCTTCTGCACTCTTTCCAGTTTAATAACATCCTGGAACAAGGTTACCAAAAGTGAGCACAATGCTCCAAGTGCAGTCTCACCAACATCCTGTACAACTGCAACATAACTTTTCAACTTCTGTGCTCAATGCCCTGACTGATGAAGGTCATTGTGCCAAAAGCCTTCTTCACTGCCCTGTCTACCTGGGACTCCACTTTCAGAGAACTGTGCACCTGAACGTCAAGGTCCCTCTGTTCCACTACACTCCTTAAGGCCCTATCATTCACCATGAAACTCCTACCTTGATTTGAATTTCCTAAATGCAACACCTCACACTTATCTGTATTAAACTCCATTTGCCATTTCATGGCCCACTTCCCCAGGTGATCAAGATCCTGATGCAATTTCTGATAACCTTTCTCACTGCCCACGATACCGCCTATTTTAGTGTCATCAGCAAACTTACTAATCATGCCCTGTCACATTTTCATCCAATCATTGATCTCGATGTCAAACAGCAAAAGGCCCAGTACCGACCCCTGAGGCACTCCATTAGTCACAGGCCTCCAGTCCGACTAGTATCCGTCCACTATTACCCTCTGCTTCCTGCACCAAGCCAATTGTGGATCCAATATGTCAGCTGCCTCTGCATTCTATGCGATCTATCCTCCCAGAGTTGTGTACCATGTGGAGCCTTATCAAAGGCCTTGCTGAAATCCATATAGACAATATCAACCTTCCTGGTTACTTCATTAAAGAACTCTAACTAACTTGTGAGGCATGACCTCCTCCTCACATCGCTATGCTGACTACTCCGAATCAAACCCTGTCTTTCCAAATGCATGTATATCTTATCTCTCAGAATCTTCTCAAGTAATTTGCCTCCCACAGATGTTAGGCTCACTGACCTATAGTTCCCAGGCTTTTCTTTGTAGCCTGTCTTGAATAATAACACAACATTCGCTGCCCTGCAGTCTTCTGGGATCTCACCCATGGCTAATGATGATGTAAAAATATCAGCCAGGGCCCCACAAAATCTTCTCTAGCCTCTTGCAGGATTCTTGATTATATCTGGTCAGGACCAAGAAAGTTATCCACTTCCATGCATTCTAATCCATTCCAACACTTCCTCTTCTGTGATATGGACTGTCCCCAAGATATTACCACTAACTTCCTCAAAGTCCCAAGGAACTTCTGTTTCTATTTAGAACCAAACATACGAGTTTCTGTTTAAAGAATAGCCTCATCCTCAGTAATTATCTCCATAGCAACCTCAGGACTGTCTTGCTTCTAGAAGCCTCTCAGCTGGGTCAAAGGTTTAAACATTCTTTATCAGCTCGCACAGGTACCATAGAACAAATCCAAAGCTAACAACCTCTAATCTACCTTAAACTGAACCAAATCTCCACATTTTTAGGCCTTAATACAATCCGCAGTAGAGTCAGCTCTAACAATGCCCATCTTTATAATGATGCAAATATATAAATATTGTTTTATACACAGCAAACTTTGGTTTACCCGGCACCATGTGAACTGGCACTCTCAATAAACCAGTAACAAGTATATCCCCGAAATACTTGAAGGATCATTGCAATCTCTGCAAATTCTGAGCAGTTACTTGAGGATGAGAGTTAGAAGGCTCTCTGCCAGTAGCTTTTATTTTTGAAAAGCCAAAATGTTTTTTTTAATGAGGAGTTGTGTTTTCATTTTGCGGAGTCCTATACATGGTCTGGTCTGGAGAAGACTTTTTTAGAGGTATTTATTGAACAGGAGTCATTTTAATTCAGTTAAGTAGCCCAGTGACTGATTTTATTTAGGATTTATATGTTTGATTCAGATGTATATTTCATTTCTTTCCATTTTGACATTTCTTTCTGGAGGTAATGAAAGGTGGTCTGTTCTATAAATCAGGTGTTATTGAAAGTTCCTTTCTTTAGGCTTCAGGTGACTGCACTAACACTTCCCCATAAACGCAATAAAGACAGGGCCCCCCTTGTCCTCACCTGCCACCCACCTGTCTCCACATTCAACGCATCATCCATAAACACTTATGCCAACTCCACCTAGATCTCACCATCAAAAACACCTTCCCCTCCCCACCCCTCTGTGCTTTCCACAAGGAACATTCCTTTTGCCAATCCTTGGTTCACGCCAGTCTCCCCACCAACAAACTCCCACCATGGACCTCCTATCTTCCCCAGCAACCGGAAAAGATGCAAAAGCTGCCGGCTCACCACCTCCCTCACATCTATCCAGGGTCCCAAACAGTCCTTCCAAGTGAGGCAGGGGTTCACCTGCCCCTCCTCCAACCTAGTTTATCCATCTGATGGGGTCTTCCACTGTGGTCATTGCCACTGTGCCGCCGTCAGGGGTTATTGCCACTGCGTTGGAGTCAGGGTCAGGGGTCAGTGCCCCTGTGCTGGGGTTGGGGTCAGGGGTCAGTGCAGCTGTGCTGGGGATGGGGTCAGGTGTCAGCGCTGCTGTTCTGGGTACGGGATCAGGGGTCATTGCTGCTGTGCTGGGTTTGGGGCCAAGGTTCAGTGCTGCCGTGCTGGGGTCAGGGGTAAGGAAAAAAAACTGTTAAGAAGGCATACAGTCCATTAGGTTCCATTGGTAGAGGGATTCAGTTCTGGAGCCACAATATCATGCTGCAACTAAACAAAACGCTAGTGCAGCCACACTTGGAATATTGTGTACAGTTCTGGTCACCATATTTCGGGAAGGATGTGGAAGCCTTGGAAAAGGTGCTCAGGAGATTTACCAGGATGTTGCCTGGTCTGGAGGGAAGGTCTTATGAGGAAAGACCGAGAGTCTTGGGTCTGTTCTCATTGCAAAGAAGAAGGCTAAGAGGGGATTTGATAGAGACATACAAGATGGTCAGAGGATTAGATAAGGGAGACAATGAAAGTCTTTTTCCTAGGATGATGACATCAGTGTCTACGAGGGAGCATAACTACAAATTGAGGGGTGATAGATTTAAGACAGATGTCAGAGGCAGGTTCTTTACTCAGAGAGTGGTAAGGGCATGGAATGCCCTACCTGCTAATGTAGTTAACTCAGCCACATTAGGGAGATTTAAACAATCCTTGGATAAGCACATGGATGATCATGGTATAGTGTTGGTAAAGGGCCTGTTCTGTGCTGTATTGTTCTATGTTCTATGTTCCCTACATCAGGGAGACCAAATGTAAACTAACAGAATGTTTCAGCAAACGTCTCAGCCAGACCTGCAGGAGCCGACCTGACTCCCCCAGTCACTGTCCATTTAATTCCCCTTCCCACTCCCTTTCCCACATGACCATCCTTGGCCTCCTCCATTGCCACAATGAATCTGACCACAAATTGGGGGAAACAACACCTCATCTTCCCCCTGTACAGCCTACAGCCCAGAGCTCCCAACATTGAGTTCTCCAATTACAAATAACCTTCCTTCCCATGACTCGACACGCTTCCCAGCCCCTCCCACTCCCTTCCCAGACCCTCCCTTCCATTCCTCACATTGACCCTTCCTTCCAGCCACCACTTAGATTCATTCCACCCATCGACCAACCAGGTTGAACCCTTTATATGCGTTCACCTATCCCCACCTCACCCACCCTGCTCCCCCATACCCTTTATCTGCAGCTCCCCTTATACCCACCCCTTCAGTCCTGAAGGATGGTTACACCCTAAACATTGACTTCTCCACTTCCTGATGCTGCCTGGCTTGCTGTGCTCTACCAGCCTCCTGCTTGTCTACCCTGGATTGTTACTGGGGGTTTATATGGGGTACAGAGTGGGATGGCGAGCAGATCTAGCAAAGTAATTATACAGCAGGATCAGTCAGATAGTTGGGTGACTGTCAGGAAAGATAAAGACAATAGTTCAAATGTCTCCGGGAGATATTCCTCCATCAAATCGATGTTAATTTTTAATTACAGCTGAACTTAATAGAATTGTTATCGGGGACTGTCCTGTCAGGGGCATAGACAGGAGATTCTGTGGCAGTCAGCATACATTTCAGATGGGATGCTGCTTTCCTGTTGCTAGGATTGAGAATGTCTAAGTATTTCAACCATATTGTTCAAGGTGAGATTGAGATGCCAGAAATTATTGTACACTTTGGTAGGAATGTTTTATCAAAGAAAGGATGAAAGCATTAGCGAGTGAGTTTAAGAGGTAAGGTGGAAGATTAAAAGTAGAATCTTAAAAATCGTTATCTCTGGTTTACTCACAATGTTAAACTCAAATAAGGGAAGGAACAAAAGGATAAAGGAGATAAAGGAATGGCTGAAGAGCTGGTGTATTGTTCAGGGATTCAGGGTTTGGGATAATTGGAATCTCTTTTAGGACAGAAAAGACCTGTTCAAAGAGAATGGGTCTAACCTGCACTGGAAAGGAACCAATATCTTCCCAGGGAGATTTGCTC
The DNA here is from genome assembly GCF_037043375.1 of Chiloscyllium plagiosum. Classification (NCBI taxonomy): domain Eukaryota; kingdom Metazoa; phylum Chordata; class Chondrichthyes; order Orectolobiformes; family Hemiscylliidae; genus Chiloscyllium; species Chiloscyllium plagiosum. The sequence goes on from NW_028270148.1 coordinate 97,105,087, forward strand.
GTTCCATTATAGGGGACTTATTACAGATAGAGAGGATGAGTAGAGGAATTCTAAGGAGCAGTGCAAATAGAAGGATTGATGGGGGCGGGTCTGAATGTGAAGAGAGCACGTCAGTTAGAAAAGAAAGACAAGAGAGAGTCAGAGTATGTAGCAACTCTGAAGAACTAAATTACATTGATTTCAACACAAGGGGTCTTACAGGTAAGGTTTATGAACTCAGGGCATGTTTATGAAAATGGGATTGAGACGCCATAGCTATTACAGTAACTTGGCTGAGAGATGAACAAGACTGGCAGCTCAATGTTCCGGGTTTTAAATTCTATACAGAGGATAGAAAAGGAGGCAAGAAAAGAGGGAGAGTAGCAATTTAATTTCATGAATACAGTACTGCTGTAACTAGAGAAAATATTTCTGAAAAATTATCCAGTGAAAATATATGGATAGAAATTACAAATTCTAAAGGAATAAGGTGGGATTGTACTATAGGCCCCCCAATGGTAAGAGGGAAATTAAGAAACAAAGACGTGGGAGATCTCAGATATATGTAAGCATAATGAGGTTGTTAGGATGGGGATTATTAATTTTCCAAACATTGACTGGGGCTACCATAGTGTTAAAGGTTTGGATAGGGAAGAATTTGTCAAATGTGTTCAAGAACATTTTCTTGATCAATTCATTGATGTTCCTACTGGAGAAGGAGCAAAACAAGACCATGTGTGTGCAATGAGGCAGGGCATGTGTCTGAAGGAAAAGTGGGGGAACACTTTGGGTCTCATCAATCAGAATTCTGTCAGTTTCAAAATGGTTATGGAAAAGGATAAGCCTTCCATAAAAGTTAAAGTTTTTAATTGGATGAAATATGGATAAAGGTTTAATGGTATGAGACAAGAACTTTCACAAGTTGATTGGAGTAGACTGCTCTCAGGGTAAAAGGACGTTTGACAAGTGGGAGGCTTTCAAGGGTGTGCTGGTGAGAGTTCAGAGGCATTATGTTCCTGTAAGAATGAAGGGTAAGGTCAGTAAGATGAAGGACTAATGGATGAATATACATATTGAGTTTTCAGTCAAGAATAGAACAGAATCTCATTTTAAATATAAACAATTTGGTTCAATTGAATCTCTCAACAATATAAAGCATACGGGGCATTCTTCAAAACGAAATCAGGAAGGCAAGGAGGGGAGATGTGATAGCATTGGCAGATAAGGTGAAGGATAATGCAAAGAGATTCTACACATACATTATGAGTAAGAGGGTAACTAGAGAGAAGGTAGGGATCCTTAAAGATCAAGGAAGACAGTTTTGTGTTGAACACCAGGAGATGGGAAAGGTACAGGACATTGATTAGGCCTCTGTTAGAATATTGCATCCAATCTGGTCTCCTTCCTTTATGGAAGATGTTGTGAAACTTGAAAGGGTTCAGAAAAGATTTACAAGAATGTTGCCAGGGTTGGAGGATTTGAGCTGCAGGGAGAGGCTGGACAGGCTGGGGCTGCTTTCCCTGGAGCGTCGGAGATTGAGGGATGACCTTATAGAAGTTTACAAAATCATGAGGGGCATGGATAGAATAAATAGACAAAGTCTTTTCCTTGGGGTTGGGGAGTCCAGAAGTAGAGGGCACAGGTGTAGGGTGAGAGGGGAAAGATATAAAAGAGACCTAAGAGGTCAATTTTTATCACAGAGGGTGGTCCGTGTATGGAAGGAGCTGCCAGAGGATGTGGTGGAGCTAGTACAATTGCAATATTTAAAAGGCATCTGGATGGGTATATGAATAGGAAGGGTTTGGAGGGATTTGGGCTGGGTGCTGACAGATGGCACTAGATTGGGTTGGGACATCTGGTAGGCATGGATAGGTTGGACCGAAGGGTCTGTTTCCGTGCTGTACATCTCTAAGATACCATGACTCTGTACTAAATGAATATTTGTGTCAGGTTTTATGATGGAGAAAAAAAATTGAGGCTGGAGAATGGAGGGAAATAAATTTTGTTTTTTAAAAACAGTTCACATTACAGAAGAGATAGTTCAGGAGGTCTTAGCAAATATAAAGGTGGATAAATCTCTGGGACTTGATCGAATGTATCCCATGTATCTAATGTATCTAATGATTTACCATGAGCATCCCACAGAGTCCTCATTGGCCGACCATAAATTATCTCTGCAGCTGATAGTCTGGCCTGCGAATGCAGAGTCACTCACATGTGAAAAAGCACGAAAGGGAATACTTTGAGCAAATTTAACCCCGTGTCATCGACTAATTTAGATCTTTTTTCTTTTAAGGTCCAGTTGGCCTGTTCCACAATCCCCGCTGCCTGTGGGTGATACACGCAGTGCAGTTGCTGTTTAATTGAAAGTGATTCATACAATTTAGTTCTGATTCCAGCTACAAACTGTGGTCCATTGTATGAGCTTGTCACCTTAGACAACCCAAAGCAGGGAATGACTTCAGTCAGCAATATGTTCACTACTGTATGTGCAGTACAATTAGTGGTGGGGAAGGCTTCAATCCATTTACTAAATACATTGACCATCACAAAACAGTATTTATAACATTGTACCTTAGATAATTCAATACAATCAAGCTGTATACAGGCAAAAGGACCATCTGGCGAGGGGCATTTAATACTTATTCCTTTGTTATTTTTCATGTAAATAAGGTTTGAGCTGCTGTATTCAAATCTGGTTGCCACCAGGTTTTTAAAAGTAACTGTACCGTTCCTTCCTTGCTAAGATGGGTACAAGTGGCAAGTAATCAATACGCACTGGAAACAAAGACTCAGGAATACAAACTTGACCGACCGGGGTTAGCCAGAAGTCTCATGTCAAGAATTGTGAACCTCCCATCAAGTTCCAAAGTGTATGCTCAGATTCAGAGGCCTCCCTCTGTAAAGTCTGAATCACAGTAAGATCTGGCATGCCCTTCGACCCTAATGTAGCTCCTTGATTTAAAGCCTGATTCCCGTTAGCTGGAACAACTGAAATGGCGGATGCACCCACCTCCTTAGCAGCCGAATTTGCACGGGCATGTCCTCATTGTACTGGAGTGTCCCCTTTTGCGTGTACAATGTGTTTAATAACAGCCAATTGATGAGGAAGCAGAATAGCATCGAGGAGATTTTTAACCCAAAGAGCATTATGAATGGGAGTCCCCATAGAAGTCAGGAAGCATGTTCCTGCCAGAGGCGGCCAAACTCCTGGGCAACACCGAATGTGTCCCTGGAATCAGTGTAAACGTGAGCAATTTGATCAGTGGCTAAAATACAAGCTCTGGTCAGGGCAAAAATCTCAGCTTTCAGTGCGGAGACAGGGCTCTGAAAAGCAGCAGACTCCTGAACAGCAGTGTCTGTTGGGATAGCATCACCTGACTGCCAGACACTGTCCAGGGAAACAGAGGAAAGACAATTAACATAAAATATGAGGTCAGGATTTTCAAATGGGAGCTCTGTCAAATCTGGGTGAGGAGCAGTAAGGAAATGATCCTGAATCAAACAGTCATGTGGGGGATCAGGGAGATTGGCAGGGGGTTGCTCTCGGAACGGAGCAGGATTCAAAGTGGAGTAGGACCGAAACGATAGGTAAGGGGGTTCAGTAACAGTGAGATCTCAGAACCAGCTTGGGCAAGGTTCTGGGTCTGCTGAGGCGTGAGGAGGGTGACAGCAGACTGTGAGGTGTACACCTGTATGGGCTGGGGAAGGGTCACATTAGAAGCTGCCTGGACTAACAAGTAGACAGCAGTTAGGATTTGGGTGCAGGGAGAGAGGCCACTGACAACAGGATCCAATTTAATGGAATAACAGGCCACTGGGTGATGATGGTCACCATGCTGCTGAGTGATGACACCAGTGGCACCTTAACCTTCAACCTGCAAATTCTCCACAACCTCCCTGACCATCCTGACTTGGAAGTGTATCTTTCACTGTTGCTGGATCAAAATCGTAGAATTCCCTCCCTTAGGGCATTGTTGATCCACCTACTGAACATGGACTGCAGTGGGTCAAGATGGCAGCTCCCCATCACCTTCTCAAGGGCAACTAGGGACAGGCAATAAATGCAGGGCCCAACCAGAGAGACACACATCCCGGGAGTGAGTAAAGAAACCTGCACAACCCACAAAGTACTTTAAAAAGAAGTCATTGTTGTAATGCAGCAGTGAATCTGTACACAGTGAGACATCACATTCAACAATAAGAGAAATGATCAAACAATCTGCTGTCAGCGATGTTGGTTAGAGGATAAATATTAGCCAGAAGACCATGGATGACATCACTGCTTGTCCTAAAGGAGTGCTGTGGGAAATGTTACACCCAATGAGGAGTGTGGACTGGTGTAGTGTTACCAGCTCATCTGAAGTGGAATTCTGTCAGCCTCAGTCATGTGCTTGATCACATGACCCTGTGATGCAGAGGTGAGAATATCACCACAGAGCCAGGACTATTACTTATAGTTCATATCAACCTCTGAAGACAGAATTGTAGTATTCAGTAGATTGATGTAAAGGCTTTGCAACTTTGTTTCCAGTCACTTTCGTAGCATAATATTTGACACAATGAATAATTTCAAGAAATGGAGACATTATTGCATTTCTCAACTTTTCTCTGAATTTAGACTGAGCCAATGCATAAACACATGTGTTTGTACAGGAGCTCAGCAGCTGAAACATATCTGCAGTGTAGTCTGCGATTAATATGGGATCAGTATAATCATCTGGCTCATAAAGCGGGTTTGTAATTCTAGAAATTAGGAAAAACATAGTATATGGCATCCACAGCACAATGAAAGTGCCAGAAATGGTGAACAATAAAATGATGGATTTCCTTCGGCTCTGCATCTCTGGATCGTCGCTGTTCTGGGTGTTGCGTTGACCTTGCAGTGCTCTGCGGGTTCGATTCGCCATCACAATGTGTCGGACAGTCAGTGCATTGAGCAGTAAAATGAAAAAATATGGAACTAGTGGGTTTAAAATTGTGTGAAACCAGTCAAAGGTTATCCATCCTGGCAAGATAAAGTAGTCTGGTTTGAAATAAGCACCCCACTCCACATTGTTTATTATATACATTGGCTCAAAAGCAAAATAAAGGGGAATATTCAGGCAAGCGAACACAACACATACAGTCACTATCACCACAGCTGCAGTTTCCTCCCTGCAATACTTTGCTCTCAACCTCTGGCAACAAATGAGGACAAAGCGATCGACAGTGAAAGCGACCGTGAGCCAAACAGAGCAGTCAACAGCTGTGTAGTTGATCGCCTCATTGATGCTCCTTATTGAGGTGATGCGTACAAATAAAAATGGGGAATAGTAGTAAAGCATGTAGTAGATTATCACATTGGAAATAATGACCAGGAGATCGACTGTCGTCATACCCACCAAATAAAGAGTGATCCCTTTGGACAGACCACAGCCTCCACGAATTAGAAGGACAATTGTCAGGAGGTTGGCTACAACAAAAAGAGCAGAATCCCCAGATTAATAACACAACATTGTTTGGAAATTACAGCACAACAACAGGTCATTTGGCTGAGTAGGTCTATGTTGAGGTTCACACTGCACGCATGTTTCCTCCAACGGACTTCATCTTACAATATTGAGATATTATTTCTTTAGCCTCACATAGTTACTGCGATTTCCCATCAGGCAAACTCACAGATGTGTAGAAATATTGCAAAGATTGGAAGGAAATAAAATCTTCCTCAAACCAGAATCCCTTTACACAGACGGATTGAGTGGGTGTACCCCCCACCACATTGTCTGATGCAAGTCTGCAATTCAACAGGAGAGTGGGCGGTGCTGGGAGGGGCAGCCTCCTTTGAATGTTGATGAATTTACATACACTGAAGCTCATTGTGAGCTCAATTCACCTTCACTGTGTGGGATGTATTCTACTGTACAGAGGTTACACAGGCAAAACAGAATTGAGAGAGGGGTTTCCAGCAGTGTTATGTCAGGGGCACTGAGATGGATAAAAATCCATCAATATTTTTGCAGGCTGAGAGGTTGGATGGAGTTGGTGAGGGTTCTCAGGAAGGTGGAAGCACTGATCTACATTTTATTTTGCCAACTTACTGTAGGTTAAATAAAAATCATAGCAGAGGAGAGACAGGGTGCTGAGGGCTCAAGAAAGGGCTGTTGTTAATTCTGAGACTCAGACAGGAGTCCAGGGCAGCTGTCCCCAGGGGGTTGTCAAAGTGGGAGGAGATCAAGACAAAAAGGTTCAAGAGGGCAGATAGCCAGGGGCAGGTGGGCTCTGTATCACAGGGACATAATGGACCTAGTCCTGTGTCATGAAACCATTCAGAATAACAGCAGCCTGAAAGGAGAATGTACAATCAGTGCCTTGAGTTTACAAACAGAGGGCAAACTATCTGCAGCATCTGGAGCTGCAGTGTTTGCACAGAAGTTAATGTTGTCTCTTTGTGATAAATCTGTTCAAATTGTGTACCTGGATATTAGTGTCCATAGCTTTAAAGGACCATACGGCCATAAGACTTAGGAACTGAAATTAGGCCATTCAGCCCATTGGGTTTGCTCCACCATTCAATCCTGGCTGAGAAGCTTCTCGAGGAGAAAGTGAGGTCTGCAGATGCTGGAGATCAGAGCTGAAAATGTGTTGCTGGTAAAGCACAGCAGGTCAGTCAGCATCAAGGAACAGGAGAATCGACGTTTCAGGCATAAGCCCTTCATCATGAGAAGCTTCTTGACCCGATTCTTCCGCTTTCTCCCTAAAACTCTTGATCCCCTTGATACTCAAGAACCTATCTATCTCAGTCTGAAATATACTCAATGATCTGGCCTCCACAGTCTTCTGTAGCAATGAATTCCATAGATTCCCCACTCTCTGGCTGAAGATGTTTCTCTTTATCTCCGTTCTAAAAGGTCTTCCCTTTACTTGAAGGCTGTGCCCTCGGGTCCGAGTCTCTCCTACCAATGGAAACACCTGCCCAACATCCACTCTGTCCAGGTCATTCACTATTCTGTAAGTATTAATTAGATCCCCTCCACCACCGATCCTTCGAAACTTCATCGAGTATAAACCCAGCATCCTCAAACGTTCCTCATATGTTAAGCTTTTCATTCTTGTGAACCTCCCCTGAACACACTTCAGTACATCCTTCCTGAGATATGGGGCCCAAAGCTGCACACAATACTCCAAATGTGATTTGACCAGAGCTTTATATAACCTCAGACGTACATCCCTGCTTTTATATTCAAGTCCTCTCAAAATAAATCCCATCATTGCAGTTGCCTTCCTGGATCAGAACTCTCAAGTCTCTTTGCACTTCAGACTTCTGAAGTTTCTCTCCATTTAGAAAATAGTCCCAGCTTCAATTATCCATATCAAGGTGAATGACCTCACACTTTCCCACGCTATACTCCATCTTCCACTTCTTTGCCCACTCTGCTAACCTGTCCAAATCCTTCTGCAGCCTCTCCACTTCCTCAATGCTGCCTGTCCCTCTGCCTATCTTGGTATTGTCTGCAAACTGAGCCAGAATGCCCTCAGTTCCTTCATCCAGATCATTCATGTATAAAATGAAAAGTTGTGGTCCCAAAACTGAGCCTTGCGGAATACCACTTGTCACAGGTTGCAATCCTGAGAAGGCCCTGTTTCTCCTTACTCTCTGCTTTCTGCCAGATAGCCAAGCCTCTATCCATGCTAGCATCTTGCCTCTGACAGCATGGGCCCTTATTTTACTCAGTAGCCTCCTGTGTGACCCCTTGTCAAAGGCCTTCTTAAAGTCCATGCAGAGAACATCCATTGACTCTCCTTGGTCTAACCTGCTTGTTACTTCCTCAAAGCATTCTCGCAGATTTGTCAGGCATGACCTCCCCTTGATGAGACCATGCTGACTTTGCCCTACTTTACTATCCAAATATTCAGAAATCGCATCCTTCACAATGAGATTCCAGGATCTTACCCACAACCGAGATTTGTCTAATTGTTCTGTAATTTTCCATTTTTTGTATTTTCCCTTTTAAACAGAGATGTCATGTTAAATTTCCAGTCCTCTGGGAGCCTCCGTGATTCTCGTGATTTCTGAATGATCACCACTGACACCTCCATTATCTCTTCAGCTATCTCCGTTCACACTCTGGGGTGTAGTCCATCGAGTCGAGGTAATTTGTTCACCTTCAGGCCATTCAGTTTTTCTCGTACCTTCTCCTTGGTGATGGCCACCATACTCAGGTCTGCCCCCTCACTGAATGTTTGGGATATTACTCATGTCTTCTACCGTGAAGACTGACACAAAGTAATTATTCAGTTCCTTAGCCATTTCCTTGCTCCCCTCTACTGTCTCTTCAGCATCATTTTCCAGCGGTCCAATATCCACTTCTGCCTCTCTTTTGCCCTTTATAAATTTATAGAAACTCTTACAGTCTTCCATTATAATATGGCCAGCTGACCCTCATATTTAATCTTCTCCTTCCTTATTTCTTTTTTTGTTGCCCTCTGTTGGTCTTTGTAAACTTCCCAATCCTCTGGTTTCCCACTGCCCTTCACCACATTGTATGCTTTCTCTTTTGCGTTGATGCTGTCCCAGACTCCCCTGGTCAGCCAGGGTTACCTCATCCTCCCTGTACCTTGCTTCTTTTTCCTCAGGATGAATCTCTGTTGTGTCTCCTGAATTACTCCCAGAAACTCCTGCCATTGCTGTTCCATGGTCTTTCCTGTTGGGCTCCTCTCCCAAGTAATTCCACCCAGCCCCTCCCTCATCCCTCTGTAGTTGCCTTTATTCAACTTTAATATCATTACCTCTGATTCTATCTTCTCCCTCTGCAATTGCAGAGTAAATTCAATCATATTGGATCACTGCCTCTGAAGGGTTCCTTCAGCTTAAGCTTCCTCATCGAGTCTGCCTCATCGCACAACGCTAAATCCAATGTTGTGGCCCTGTTTGCCAAGCTGGGAATTTGTGTTGCAGACATTTCATCACCTGTCTAGATGACATCCTCAGTGCTTGGGAGCCTCCTGTGAAGCACTTCTGTGATCTTTCCTCCGGCATTTGTAGTGGTTTGAACTTGCCGCTTCCGGTTGTCAGTTCCAGCTGTCCGCTGCAGTGATCGGTATATTGGGTCCAGGTTGATGTGCTTATTGATTGAATCTGTGGATGAGTGCCATGTCTCTAGGAATTCCCTGGCTGTTCTCTGTTTGGCTTGTCCTATAATAGTAGTGTTGTCCCAGTCGAATTCGCAGATGACAAGCAACATTTACCGTATTCCTTATACTGCGTGGGTTCAGATGGAACACCTTCACTCCTGTATTAACCGGCCCTCTTCTCATTGTCAATCGTTTGTCCAGTTTGCTTGAAGACTGATTGCTCACCCTTTCCATACCCTCTGTCCTGTCTGTGCTGGAGATTTTAATCACCTCTCCTGAGTTCTGCGCTCTTACCTCCTCCTTTTATTTGGGTTTTCTAATTTCCCCGATAACTGACCACTCCCTCTCTCCAATTTAGTTTCAAGCCCTGTCTGCAGTCGTGGTTTTGTGATTCACTCGGACTGTGGTCCCAGCACGGTTCAGATGAAGACCATCCCATTAGAACAGTTCACTTCCTCCCCAGTACTGGTGTCAATGTCCCATAAATACAAACCCATTTCTCCCACACCAAGCTTTGACAGATTAGATTACTTACAGTGTATAAACAGGCCTTTCGGCCCAACAAGTCCACACTGACCCTCCAAAGAGCAACCCACTAGACCCATTCCCCTACATTACCCTTGCACCTAATACTATGGGCAATTTAGCACAGTCAATTCACCTAACCTGCACCTATTTGGACTGTGGGAGGAAACCGGAGCACCCGGAAGAAACCCATGCAGACACGGCGCTTTTACCTGTTTCATCTTAAGGTGACCCGTAGCTTTGAGTTTTCATGCCTCCAGCTGTTTGTAACCATTAGACTGAGCTCTTTACAGTGGGCTGTAAGCTCCTGTACAACACTGTATGATAGTGGTAATATCTACAAGGGTTTGGTGTGCTTACACCTACATTATGTTCACCACAGATAAAGTTCACCAAACAGGAACATGCCACAGGATTCAGGAATCTTGCTGGATCCTCAAAACTGGAAGGTGTCATCGATTACAGCATGTTACTGTTGAGGTTTCAGTGAGACAACCAGGGGCATTTGTAAATATTAAAGGGGCTCACTCCTGAAGGGTCCAATTAGTCAGCAATTATCGACAAAGGCTTCTCCTGGTATGTGTGTCTATTCCAGGGAGAGGTCATGACCCATACGACGTTCAACACCCCTTGGTTCCATAGTGGGCAATGTACCACAGCCATTGGAGGGTAGAATCTGGGAGATAAGGGCTGTCTATTGAAGAGATGGCTCATGACCCCAGTGAGACACATGAGACCAGATGTAGATTGATATTGCAATAAGATTCACACAAGCACCAAGGTGATCTGCCAAAAGGATTGACATCCTGCTGAACTCCACAATGTCACCACAAGCTATGACCGGTGACAGGTCCATTGTGTATATGGCAAAGGTAAGGCAGGTACTGAAAAGGATGCTGGGACACACACCATCAACAAGCCCTGGTTAGTAAACCCTCACGTCAACATCCATCCCTAAGATTAGCCAAATGAACGACAGCAATACCGACACATCCATCCTCATGTGGATGTATTTAATGAAGGTTATCAGCAATCCCATTCCTGTCACGACATCATAAATTATTCCCCGTGTTCTCCCATATGGACTCAGTGTGATTTCTTACATTGTTCCTGCCTGCTGCACTGTAGCCTTCCCCATGTGCTGCCAGTGGTCCTGGAGGCAGGCGGCTGACTCTAATATCCCTTTGTCTGGAATGGCCTTGGGGGTGGTCCTCTGTTTGGCTGAGTCTGTCTGGACCCTGACATGGTGAGACTCTCCTGCACAGTGTCAGGAATCTCCTTCATCACCATGGCTCTCTGAAGCACTGGTGTTAGTGGCAGAGGGGAGAGGAGTAACTGTCCCCATCAGGAGTGCCCTGACAGGTACTTCCCGATGGTGAGTGCTCCTCCCCATGTCCCACTCTGAGGCTCACTTGGCCCTCCATACTTTCCTGACTCAGGGACAATGACCCAACGATGACTTCAGATAACCTCATTCGCTTTTCTCTTGCACATTGAGTTCAGTGACATTGCAATGGATCACATTAGCCCTAACCCTAACACTCACCCGAATCCTCCCCCAATCTTAAACTGTAGACCTGACCCTTACTCTCACCCAAAACTAAATCCCAAATCAAATCCTAATCTCCACGAAACCCTTATATTAACTCGACCCCTAACCCTAATCGTAACCCTGGCGTTAACCCGAACCTGAATCTGAATTCTAAACTCAACCACAAACCTAATCATAAACCTAGTGTAAGTCTAACCCAAAACTTAACCACAACCCTAACCATAACCCTAAACTCTAGACCTAAGACTAATCCTAACCTTAACCATAGACTTAACACTAATCCAAATCCTAGACCTAACCCTGACCGAAACCTAACTCCTAGCCTAACTCTATTACAAATCAGCATGTATATTCCACAGCACCTGATTGATCAGCCTCTACCAGAGATTGGAATGTGCTTGTGACCACCCCCCAACCCCCTACTCCTCAGCAGATGTGCAGAAACCCATCAAGATGTGATGCTTCATCGGACACAAGCCCAAAGCCCCGTGTGTAGCTCCCTGTTCCACCTCAGTGGGTAATGCTGCTCACTGAGGAGCGGTTACAGGGACCAACTGTTAATCTGTTTTAAAAAGGAAGAGATTAATGATGATTACATCTTCATCTGTGACCATTTTAGAAGACACATGCCCTCTCTGTGAAATAGTTGAACAGAATCACAAACTTCTCCATTTCAGCAGAGATGCCACCATTCTCCCTCTGCCAATGGTGACAATATCTCCCTTCTTCTGACCTTCCTTCCTGGAGTAGGCTTGGTCCTGCTGAATCTCACCTCGTGCACACCCTCCTGCCCATCCAGTCTCCCAGTGGGTCTCCAGGTGAATGATCAACTCAACATCTCCTCTTCCATCAGAGTCAGTTTGGACACACCTCCACTGGTCCTCGTTCTCTCCCTCAGCCTCTTGCAGCAAATCAACCACATTGACCAGACATGCCCAATCTACTGCCCACCTCTGCCAAATCTGCCCGATAACTGCGACACAGGGGAGGGCCCACTCCTCGGATTTGGACCTGCCCTGGATGGGGTGGAAGATGTCTCCACATTAGCAAAGGAATTTGTGAAAGATGGCGCTGTCACAGAGACTTCAGGGTTAAAGTTCACAGTCTAACCTGCTCCCTCAACAATTAAGGTTCTGAACTCTCAATGCTGCCTCCCCACAGCTGAAGGAGATTTACACAATCCCACTTCCCCTCAGCTGCCTGCTCATTCCCACAGCCCTGTACAATGACGGCCGGAGCTGACTTGCTGTTCACAGCCTGACCCTTCTCCCAGGGAACACCCGCCCTCACCATGTGCTGCACTGAGGAGGGCCCTGACACCATGTGACTTGGGTGACCAGCTCTTGGTCCCACTGTGAAGATCGTTCAGGTGTGTGAGCACGTGGACCAGGCACTATCCCATCGACCTGCCTGATCCCACTGACCAACATCAAATCCAGGCCCATGTCCCAGCAACAGACCCAGACACATGGCAATAAAAACCCAGTCGGAGGGAGCTTTGGGATCCAGAAATCTGAAAGTACCTGTTCCTCCCAGACAAGGACCATTTAGCACACGCCAGGTCACAGAATCCTCATGTCCTCATGGAACTAAACTAAACTTCACAAATTACAGCATGAGCTGTTTCTTGTAGGAACACCTGAAACTGGATCCAGCATGAGGAGAGAAAGAGGGAGGGTTTATACACTGGGAGATATATCAGGGGAAAGAACAGAGTCAAAGTGGGATTGAAAAGATAACACAACCTGCTTCAGCTTCTTACCAGGAATTCCGAAGATTGCGAGGAAATGGTAGTAAGTGAAAGCTATCTGTTCAATTGTTGATAATTCCATTTTCAGAGAGGTGACAATATCAATTGTTGTTTACAGATCTGAATGATTAGACATTCATCTGTTATATAAAGCAACTAAATCTCCCCTGTGATTTTGTATGGTTGCAGAGAGAATGAAATTACTTTGCGGTCTTTGAACAAACAGGCACAGTTATTTTTAACAGATATTACACAATACAATCTTCACCTACACCGGAAGATTGAAGGAGAACAATTGGGCCAGGTCCATCTCAAGGCTCCTTGCTCGCTCTCTTAGTGCTCTCGACACGGATGCTCACACCATCCCTGCCTTGCCTTGCCTTTCCCACCTTGCCCCCTCACCCATACAATCAGAGAACCACAGAGCTGTACAGCATCGAAACAGACCATTTCATCCAACTCGCCCATACTGATCAGATATCCTCTATTAATCTCATCCCTTTTGCCAGCATTTCACCCATATCCCTCTATTTCACACTGTAATGTAATGTAATCTAATCTAATCTAAATTCTTCCTGTTCATATGCCAAACCAAATGCCTTTAAAATGTTACTATTGTACCAGCCTCCACCACTTCCTCTGGCAGATTATTCCATACATCCACCACCCTCTGTGTGAAAGATTTGCTCCTTTGGTCCCTTTGAAATCTTTCACCTTTCATGCTAAACCTATGCCGTCTAATGTTGGACTCGCCCATCCTGGGTGAATGACCTTGGCTATTTACCTTATCCAAGACCCTCATGATTTTATAAACCTCTGTAAGGTCACCCCTCAGCCTCCGACGCTCCAAGGAAAGTAACCTTAGCCTTTTCAGACTCTCCCTTTAGCTCCAACCCTCCAACCCTGCCAACATCACTGTAAATCTTTTCTGAACCCTTTCAAGTTTCACAACATCCTCCACATAGCAGGGAGACCAGAATTGAATGCAGTTTTCCCACATCCTGTACAGCCACACAACCTTCCAGTTTTGAACTTCAAGTGTACCAAACCCCTTCTTCACTATCCTATCTACCTGGGACTCCACTTTCAAAGATCTATCAACCTACACTCCAAGGTCTCTCTGTTCAGCAACATTCCCCAGGTCCTTACCATTAAGTGTATAAGTCCTGCCCTGATTTGCCTTTCCACAATGCAGCACCTCACATTCATCGAAATGCCACTCCTCGGTCCATTAGCATATCTGATCAAGATCCCTTTATACTCTGAGGTAACCTTCTTGCCTCTCCCTTCCAAAACCAATGTTGGTGTCACCTGCAAGCTTATGAATCATTCCTCCATCATTCACCTCCAAATCATTTACAGAAACTACAAAAACCTGTGGACCCAGCACCAATCCTTGTAGCACACCATTGGTCATAAAGCAATCCCCCTCCACCATCCTCTGTCTCCTACCAATAAGCCGGTTGTGTATCCAACAGGAAAGTTCTCCCTGTATTCCATGTGATCTAACCTTGCTAACCAGTCAAATATGCAGAGCCTTGTCGAATGCCTTTCTCAAGTCCATGTAGATCACATCCATCACTCTGCCCTCGTCACTCCTCTTCCTCACTTCTTCAAAAACTCAGTCAAGTTAGTGAGACATGAGTTCCCACACACAAAGCCATGTTGAGTATCCTGAATCACCCATTGCCTTTCCAAATAAATCTAAGTCCTGTCCCTTAGAATTCCCTCCAACAACTTGCCTGCCGCTCATGTCAACCTCACTGGTCTATCGATCCCTGGCTTTGCCTTACCACCTTTCTGAAATAGTGGCACCACATTAGCCAAACTCCAGTCTTCTGGCACCTCACCTGTGGCAATCAATGATACAATTATCTCAGCAAGGGGCCCAGCATCCACTTCCCTAGCTTCCCACAAAGTGCTCAGGTATATCTGATCAGGTCCCAGGGATTTATCCACCTTTATGCATTTTAACTGTTCAGGACCTCGTCCTCTGTAATACGAACAGTATTCAAGATGTCATTATTTATGTCTCCTTGTTCTACAGATCTTCCATATCCTTCTCCACAGTAAATAGTGTTTCAAATACTCGTTTAGTATCTCCCCCATCTCTTGTGCTTCCACATGCAGAGGTGGCCTTGCTAATGTTTAAGGGGCCCTATTCTCTCCCCAGTTCCTCTTTTGTCCAATGTGAGTTTGCCAATTTCCTGTGGATTCTGCCTAACCCTACTTGCCAAGGCTACCTCATGCCCCCTTTTGCCTCCCTGATTTTGGTGTAGAAAGTTAAACTTCCCGAACATTATCACCCACCAGTTCTTACTGATAACTGCGATCTCCTTTCAAATTTGCTTCTCAACTTCCCACTGATTGTTGTGGGGGCCTGCTGCACAATCCCAATAAGGTGATCCTTCCTTTCTCATTTCTCAATTTCATCCAGATAACTTCTCCGGTCATATTCCCAGGAATATCCTTCCTAAGTACAACACTAATATTATCCCTAACCAAAAACACCTCTCCATTCCCTCAGTTCTATTCTTCCTATAAGCATATATACCCTGTAACATTAAGCTACCAGTGCTGTCCCTCCCTTAGCCAAGTCTCTGTCCTGGCCATGATATCCCAGTCTCATTTTCCCAACTATGCCCTGATTCCACCTGTCTTATCTGTCGGGATTCTTGCTTTGAAATAAATGCAGTTTAATTTATCAGTCCTACCTCATTCTCTGCTTTGTTTCTGCCTGCACTGAATGTTTGACTTGTTCCTTTCCCCAGTTGCAACAGTTTCAGTCCGATCTCTTTTCTCATTGATCTCTCTGGGTCCCACCTTGTCCCCCTGACTAATTTAAATCCTCCTGAGAAGCCCCAGCAAATCTTCCCACCTGTTTATTAGTCCCCTTGCAATTCAGGTACAATTTGTCTTTCTAATACAGGTCACTCCACCCCAGAGAAATTCCAGTGATCCAAAAATGTCAATCCTTCCCCCCTGTAACAGCTCTTCTGCTGCACATTTAGCTGCTGTATCCTCATATACCCACCCTCAGAGCACGTGGCAATGGGTGTAATCCAGACATTACTACCTTCCGAGGTCTACTTTTTAACCTCCTGCCTAATTTCCTGTGCACTCTTCCCAGAACGTCATCCTCTTCTTTCCCCACATCATTGGTTCCAATATGCACAACAACCTCCTGCTGGTCCTTCTCTCCTTTGAGAATATTCTGAACTGATGGAACACACCATTCTGATGTCCTGCTATCAACTGCAGAAATGTCTGTCTGTGCCTCTGACTATAGAATTGATTAAAGGCTCACAATATTTCTGTCATGTCTTCACTTTGGTGCAGACACAAAGACAGTTTGATGTGGTTTCCAGCCGTCATCAGTCAAGGGAGCGGACATGTTGCTGTGCAGCACCGCACTACATCGATCTTACACCCGCACCATGTGACAATAGTGTCCAGTTTGTATGAATGGTGTCATCCACAGTGGAATAAAATGAATGTGAACGATATCGGTATCATTGACAGTCACACATCACACCCCATCACACACACATCGACACTTCCTTGGCAAGTCTTCTGTATTTAGATTTCTTCTCTCTTTCGAGAGCTAATCGGCCCTCCCAAAATCTCCACATTTTTAGACTTTAATACAGACTGCAGTAGAATCAGCTGTAACAATGTGTGACTTTATCAACATGTAAATATACAACAATGTCTCTTTCCCTGAACTCTAGTACCATGGCCCTTTCACCTTCCCATTGGTGATTGTGCCTTGAGCCATGGGCACCATGCTTTGCAGTTCACTCTCCTCAAACTCTTCAGTCCATTGAAATCTTTGTTCCTGAATAAATCTTTGCTCTCCTTTTCCCACTTCCTCAAACCATTTCTTTTTCACTTGCACTTCCCAGCTTTTTTTGTCTTTCTCTTTACACTTGATTATGTTTAATTCCTGAGTTGGTACAGATTGTACTGTTGTTTACATGTTATCTGCAGAACAGGGGATCCTTGGGGTTCAGGTACATAATTCTTTGAAGTTTACATCACATGTAGATATGGTGGATAAAAAGGCTTTTGACATACACACCTTCATTGCTCAGACCTTTGGGTACAGGAGTTGGGAAGTCATCTTGAGGTGAGGCCTCTTCTGGAATATTGTGTCCAGTTCTGGTTGCCCAGTTACAGGAAGTTAGATTTAAATTGTGTAGAGAAATGAAAGAATTTGGGATTGTTCTCTTGTTCAAGGTTTTGAAAAGTTTTAAGAGATTGGAGAGAGACAAAATCCTTTGACCAGAGAGTCAGTAACCAGAGGTTAGGTAAAATCTCTTTACCCATTCCATTCTTAATCTCTCTCCTGTACTTTCTGTATCCTGCTTGGATTGTGACTGAATGATGAAGCTGTCAGTGTGGAACTGCCCTGCACAGTTGCTGATATTTGCCCCAGGAATGGCAGACAGGGGGAAATCGGTACCCCACACTGCGGTCAGGCTCCTGCTGGATGGGTTGCTGCTGACGCAGGACTTTCTCCAGCTCCAGGGACAGGAGAGGACACCCCGACACCAGACCATGCCAGCGCTGTCTGATGTTCCCACCTGGATCAGTGTAGTCTCAGCTGCCTGGAGGAATGCCCAGCGCTGTCCGAAGAAGGTCAATGACCTTCTCCACTCTGCCAGGTTACGTTGCACCATCTTCTCTCCAATACCTCACACTCACTCTGTTTCTGCTCCTGTACCCACCACCCACTAAGGCTCATCCTTTCCCACTCTCACTATTGTCTGCAATATCTTCCTCATTGGCTGTTATCCAGCCCAACCCCCAACACCACTAACCCTGCATGCCCTCTGCACTGCCTAGTCACTCAGTCAGGGCACCTTCCCACCCGCACCAACAGCACCAGGTGTGCCACCCACTTTCATCTCCCTAAATACCGGCCTCACTCTCATTCCAGGAGAACAGCCCAAACAGGACAGAAAGACTCAAGGCAGGAGGCAGGCTGCCTGCCATTCGATAGCTCTCCCATGATAAGGAGAGGCTCCTGACTCTGACTTCCCCGAACAGGCCCTGGACTGTGACAGGAGGCTGCCCCTGACTTACTGCACAGGAAACCCCTGAGAGAAAGCTCTCTGCCTTGACTTGACTGGGGCCTGCTGACAACTCTGACAAGCTTCCTGGCTTTTGTGTCTGTGATCAATGGCAAGGTCAGACAGCAGTGTATGAGCCTGGCTGAGAGAGAAAATGAGCAGAAAATGTGAGCCAAAGCAATGGGAGGAGGGATGCCTGAGCGTCCAGGTCGGCTCCGAGTGAGTAAGTGCTCTGAGAGTAAGTGAAGATGCAGCTTGGTCCGGTCCATGGGCTGAGTGTGTGGCCCTGAATGTACAGGGTCCTTGCTGCAGTGTTACAACGAGAGTTGTCAGTGCACACCAACGGGCAGCATTGAAGTGCAGAAGGGTCCTGTAAGTGGGCTTGATATATGACATGGGGGTCTTTGAGGCTGGCATGTATTGGATGCCAATGTCCGTGGAGGTGGGGAGCATGTGAGTGATGCCCATGGACTGTGCCCTGAGATATTGGTGTCCGGTCTCCAAGTGATGGTCTTTCAGCCTAAGCACTGAGCTGAATCCATGATTGGATGGGATTTTTTTTTGTGTGACTTGAAGTATGTTCGAGAGTCTGGAAGTTAGAAGTCAGTACTGTTTTTTGCACTTTCAAATTCCCCCTCCAAAGACATTCAAAACCCCCTCCAAAGACAGGATTACACCTTGACCAACCTCATGATGTTAAAAATGTATGTGATTCATCCAAGGTCCTCATATGGAGAATTGAAGATACCATATCCAAATTACCAGCTAAGTCCCCAATTCCACTGTTTCAAGAAAATAAAATCAACTTTTTATAACTCAAAAAGTGAACATGAAACAACAACTATTCACTACTCTCAGCCCCCCTTTCTCTTAACTGCTTACTGTCTGCCTCCAACTCTACAACAATATGCTGTTCTAATAAGAAACTCATTAAAATTACATCAACTTCATTTCAAAACCACACAGCCGCTGTTTTCTTCTGTGTCTTTCTCCTTTCAGCTGAGGATTTCCCTGGGTTTCCTTCTGCCTTCTTACTGCAAATATGTTTCACATGTAAAGGTGCATTTATTCAAGAGTGTTTCCTCATTTCTTGGAGAGCAAGATGTTAGTTCTCCATGCATTTCTTTCTCTATGGCAATTGCTCCCTGACCAATTTTCAAAATGTCTGCATTTTATTTCCACTCAACATCGTATTGTCTCATTGGTTATATGTTGGCAAAACAATAAATTCAAATTTGATTGGGTTTTAGTATCTCCTCAGCTGCTGCTTGACCTGCTGTGCTTTTCCAGCACCATACTTTTCGACTCGCATAATTTAAGCTGATTGGTTAAATGTGAATTGTAGTCAAAACAGCAATCAACTCAGGTATTCATTTCACAGTTAAATGTTATATACTCTCAATTTTCCAATATACTCTGGATTGCCATCCACTCCATATACAAAGGAGTTTGTAATCTCTCAGTTCAGAACAGTATTCACTTTCTCCTCAAGGTACAGTACTTGCCTTCAACTTCATAACAGATTGAACACCAGGATATCTTGAAATGACCTGCATAACCATGTGTGAAAAGTGCCTCTGGTTACTCAAGGTCAGGGTTCCTAGCATTGAGTGTCTCCAAGGCACACAGGATGAGAGTTTCCTGCAGAATAGGTTCCAGGAAGTGGAATCCCTGAGAATACTAAATGGGTGGTCCATCTGTCAGCTGGCTAGCCAGTCAAAAGTCACCCATCCTGTTAACGTATAATACGTTAATTTGAACTGAGCACCCCACTACACCAACAGGCTCAAAAGCAAAGTATGGGGAAAAACATTTGAAGCAGAGCACAATACAGACAGTTGCTATAACCACAGCTGCAGTCTTCTCCCTGCAATACTTCTCTGTGAACTTTTGACAACAAATGAGGACAAAGCGAACTACAGTGAAAGTGACTGTCAGCCAGACAGAGCAGTCAATGTCCACGCAGTTGATCACCTCATTGATACTGTGTATGGGAGTGTAGTCAAGAAATGAGAAGGGGAAGCAGCATCCAAGCATGGAAAAGATTATCACATTGAAAATAATGATCAGTCGGTCTGCTGTTGTCATACTCACCAAGTAAAGGGTGATCCCTTTGGACAGACCACAGCCTCCTCGGGACAGTAGGATAATTGTCAGGAGGTTAGCTCCAAAGAAAAGAGCAAAATCTCCAAATTAATGACAGAGCATTGTTTGGAGGTTATAGCTCAATATCAGGTCATTTATTCTAACATGTCTGTGTGGGTGTTCATGCTCCATAAGACCCTGCACCCATGTCACTTCCTCTCATATATCAAAATGTCATATAAAATCAGAAGGTGCTGGAGAAACTCAGTAGATCTCGTAGCATTTGTGGCAAATGAAACAGAGTTAATGTTTCAAGTCCAGTCCAGTAAGACTCTTCTTCAAAGCACTTCTTCAGGTTTCCAGCATCTGCAAGATTTGACTTTTATATCAAAATGTTACTTTCCTCTTCACTTCCACAGTGACTAGCCCCTAACTGATAAACTCACCATATCCGTATGAGGGTGGCCATACTGCACAGATTACAATGCAGTACATTTCTCCCTCAGACTGGGAAGTTTTATGAACATGACATGGGACACAGGAACTTATAGACAGAAGAGCGAAGTTTGCCTTCTCCCATCCTGATATTTGCATGCGCCAGGATAATGAGGTTGTTGATTAATCATAGCGATCAATCTTTATCCCATGGATCGACAGCAGACCCAGACATATATGAGGCAAGGAAAACCTGCAGTGGTAGAATCCTCTCAAGCTTGGTAAATTTATCATTAATCTCCTCCCAAACATCTGATACTAAATGCCAAAATGTTTGCTGAGAGAGAATAAATTTAATTAATAGCAGGAAGAGTTGTTAATTGAAAGAATATCCTGAAAGTGAACTTAGCGCAGAGAGAGACTGAGGTGTCGTACGTTGAAGGATACATAAAGAACAAGAACAGAGTGAAAAAGTGATTCGGATAAAAACAATCAGGTTTAGCTTCTTCCCAGGGACTCCAGAGATAGCCAGGAAATTACAAGAAATGCAAGTTGCCTGTTCGATTATCGAGCGTTCCATTAGACCCAGTTTTTCGGGAGCAGAGATGACAGAAATCAATGAAGACAGACCCTGAATCACCAGATGTTCTCTGTTTGTGACAGTTTCTTAAACGTTTGCATATCGTGTTTCTGAAAAATAGAAATAGTCTGAGAAATGAACAACAAATAGGACCATGTTTCTGTTCCCCGAGACCATTTGATCACCTCATATCCGCAGCATCAGTGCAGGAACTCTCCACATGCCACGATAGATACAGAGGTTCCTGCCATGTTGTTACAATACAGTTTCACACTGTCATTACTCATTTATCTGAGACTGTTTATTCTGCACTGTTTACCTCTTTCAGGTCTTTTTGATTGAATTGATAAAAATGAATTTGAACATGAAATAAGACTGAAGTTTCAATTTGAGGATCTGATTTTCCCTGATTTTCATTTCCTCATTAGAAGAGAATCTATTTGGCTTGGGCTGGTTTTATGAAAGAGTTATCCAGGCATTCCCACTCCCCTGTTCATTCCCTGTAAATATTTCCTTTCCAGGTGTAACTGTGTCTCAATTGGGATCCCCTCTGTCTGAATCACAAGGCTCTGTGTTCCAGTTCCATATGATCAGGAAGCAATTCTTCACTGAAAGGCTGGTGACCCAATGTCATTCTCTCCCACAGGAGGCAGTGGAGGCCAACTCACTGATTATCACCAAGAAAGAGATTGATCACATTTCAGGTATTAAAATATTAAGGAGTATGGGGACAAAGTAAGAATATGGCATTAGGATAGGGGATGAGGGATGGTCATATTGAATAGTGTCCTGATTCTCTGAGTTTCTGTTTCTGAGCTTGAGCAGAAATGTCAAGATTGATGGTCCAGTGCAGAATTGAAGGAATACTTCGCTTTTTGAGCTTCCATTTTCCATATGAAGCACTAAACAAGGCCCTCTCTACCTTGGCGAGTTGTTGTAAAAGATCCCATGGCATTACTTGGAGGTTATGCTTGGAGGGAAACTCAAATATTCCTGCAGCAAACTCTGTTCCTGAGCTTCTGACTCTATCCCTCTGACAACTGTTTAATAATAAAGCAGGTTTTCTGCAAACAGAGTCAAATTTGACTCATCTCTTGCTGAAACCCTCACTTGTTCCCATTACCTCTTGATTTAACTATACCACTTGTTGGCCTCCCATGTTCTACTCTTCATAAACTTACGGCCATCAAAAACATTGCGGTCCATATTTACCTTGCACCATGTCCCATTCACTTATCAACTGATCTAAAACGGCCCCCAGTCAAACACTTTTAAAGGTATCGTCTTTGTTTTCACATTCCATGTAAATCCCAGTGGGGAATGTTGATGCTCACTTGTACCAAAGGAAGAGACTCCACAAACATACCCATTCTCAGTGATGGTGGGCAGTGCAGTCGGGCACTGAGTTTAAACCCGCAGAGCACTGCAATTTCAATGCAACACCCAGAACAGCGATGATCCAGAGATGCAGAGCCGAAGGAAATCCATCACTTTACTGTTCGCCATCTCTTTCACTTTCATCGTGCTGTGGATGCCAAATGTTGTATTTTTCCTAATTTCCAGGATTAAAGAACATCATTATGGAACGTCATTATGAGCCAGATCAATCCACAGATCCATTACTGCACCACAGATAGGTTTCTACTGCTGAGCTCCTGTACAACACATGCGTTTATGCATTGGCCCAGAAACTGAGAAATGTGATACCATATCCATTTATTGTAATTATTAGATATACAAAATAATCATTATGTGAAATAAAGAAACACAGATTCAATCATTTTTATTAAATTATATCTTAAATTCTGTCCTTGAAGTTTAATATTGAAAGTGACCATAAGGCAGTATTCTTCTCTCTGTGCCTGACGCCATGTTCTTCAATACACAAACACACTCACTGCACTGTCAGAGGTGAAGAGCCAATCAGATAGTTGTTGTGAAGCTGATGGCCTTTGGTATCCACAAACAGTCACAACTCCACCAACCAATCAGCAACCTCCTGCTGGCTGCATCTCACTTTGTACACAGAGGCTGATTCCACTTCGATCCCAATGATGCATTGTTCTGTCAGGATTTCTTGCACAGCCCTTTGAATGTCCTAATCCCCGGCCTCATCTCCACCCTCAGCAGATTGTTGGTCCCCATTTTGTCTGGAGCCAGGGCATCTCCCCCTTCTGTTGTTAGCTGTTGGGAGGTGCACAGCATATGGCAATGATGCAGGACAGCCTTTCTGGGCTACACTGCAATTCTCCACCAGAACAATCCAGGCATTGGAACCTCATTTTAATGAGGCCTGGGTCTATGCCAATATGGCCCTGGTCTTATGCAGAATTTGCCAAGTTACCTGTCTTTTTGACCCAGGTTGACAGAAAGCATGGACTTGGTTTGTGTACTTAACAAGAGTTATTATTTACTACAAATAAATAGATTCTAACAGCAGAGAAATAATTATGAACTGCTGATAAACAAAAATCTAAACCACTAATGAACTCCACATCTATGTACACAAACAAACAGACAAAACACACTGGTGTTCTGGTTGGAGGGAAAAGCTGGGGAGGTAGTTAAACGGTCACTGTGCACAGGGTTTGCTGAGATGATTATTTGTTTTTCTAGATGCTTTCACTTGTTTGCAGGAGGCACAGGGTGACTGGTTCATAATTATAAAGATCAATGGCATATTAACAGCCACAGCATACAGCAACAGGAAAGGAGAAATAAATTGGCTTCTTCAGACTTGAGATGTTTTTGATTGCAGCCCTCTCACCTCCAATATAAGGTCCAATAACTCCTGACCAATCATTTACACCTGAAAGACGTTCAGCTACTTCCTTTTTAAAGTTTGTGAGGTTTCCTGGCTCTACCTCCCAGGTAATCCATTCCAGATTCCCACCACCCGCAGGGAGGAAGAAGTTTTCCTCAAGTCCTCCTGAACCTTCATACCCTAAAATTATACCCTCTTGATTGTGACCCTTCACCTAAGGGCAACAGCTGCTTCCTATCCACCCTGTCCACACCCTTGAGCTCATCAAGTCAGTGTCCATCAAAAATAATCATCTAACTCTTCTGTTATGGACCAGGCCAGACCCCCTCAAAACATTTCAAGAAAGTAGCCCAGACCATAAATTTGCTCGTTGCTTTAAGCAGGTGTAACACAGATATTCCAGGAGGGATGCCATTGATCAAACCATTTAGTTATAAACAAAACAGAATTATTTCCAAGATTACCAAATGAAACACAAACAAAATAGAACAGAATACTGAGTAACTTAACCAATCTGAAAAACCAGCAGGTTATCCCAACTTAATGATGCTGTTCCCAATACTTTCAACCATCTCCATAAACACCCCATGGCACAAAAGGTAAGATCATCCCAGGGTCTTCCAGGAGAGATGTCAGAGAGAGGGAGAGGAGCATCAGCCTGTACTTGCTTCTTTGGGTCCAGCAGCATTTACAATGACCTGACTGCTTTCAGTGATCAGCCAGACCAAAACCAAACCAGAGTGACGCTGAGCTGGGAGAACTGGCCACTCCCCTCTCATTGTACAAGTGTTTTTTTTTTAAACTTAAGAGCCTTTTGTCTGAGGCAGTTTCTGTGAGTTATCATCAAACTGTCCCCTTCAAACCCAGACTTTTCTGAACCTGAACATTTATGACATGTTGAAAAAAAAAACCAAGGACAACATGACCTTGTTAAAGGAGCAGCATAATCACAACTGGATGGATAAAACATTGGCAGATGGAATATAATGTGGGAAAATGAGAAGCTATGCATTTTGGCAGGAGGAGTAGAAGAGCTGAAGACTACAGGAAGCTGCAGCACATAGGGATTGTTGTATGAATCACAAAAATCAAGCATCTACGTTCAGTCGGCCATAGTGAATCAAATGGACTGTTGGCCTTTATTTCACAGAGAATGGAGAATAAAAAATAGTGATGCCTTGCTAAAACTGGCCAGCCCACAGCTGGAATCCTGTGAACCCTTTTGGTCCCCTTATCTAAAGAAAGATATCCTGACATGGGGAGGGTGGGTGGGGGGGGGGGGGAGGGGGGCAGTCAAGAGAAGGTTCACTAAAGGGCCCAGTGAAGAGGAGCTGATGGTGCTGCAGTGATGTCACTCGGCTGTTCATCCAGAAACCCAGGGAATGTTGTGGGGAGTTGGGTTCAAATCCTGCTGGATGGTTGCAGCTGAGAGAATTTCAATACAAATTTTAAAATCTGGAATTAAGAGTCTGATGATGACCATGTATCCATTGTTGATTGTTGGAAAACTCATCTGGTTCACTAATGTCATTTAAGGAACAAACTGCTGTTCTCACCAGGTCTGGGTGACATGTGACTCCAGACCCGCAGTAATGGTGTTGACTCTTAATTTCCCTCTGGGAATTGGGGATGGACAATGAATGTTGGCCGACCCAGAAACACCCACATCCCGTGAGTGAACAAAAAATCGGTTGATTCTCAGTGTGGAGACAGTCTCTCAGGAGAAGAGGCTGAGTACGTTGAGCTTGTGCTCATTGGCGTTTTGAAGAATGAGAGGCCATCTTATTGAAATGTACACAATTCTTAGGGGGATTGACAGGGTCGATATGGAGAGGGGGCTTCCCCGGTGGGAGGGTCGAGAAGCAGAGGGCACAGTCTCACAGTGAGGGTCACTCATTTAATACAGGGATGAGGAGGAATTCTGACTGTCAGAGGGCAGTGAATCGATGGGATTCTTTATCACACAGGGCTGTCGAGGCTGGGCCATTCAGTATATTCAAGGCTGAGATAGACACATTTCTAATCAGGAAGGGAATCAAGGTTATGGGGAAAAGGCAGGAACATGGGGTTGAGGATTATCAGATTGGCCGTGATCTCATTCAATGGCAGAGCAGACTCAATGGGCGAAATAGCCAAATTCTTCTCCTACGTCACATGGTCACTGTTTAAAAAAAAAGGGGGTGCCCACTAAGACAGAAATGAGGAAGCGTTTTTTTCTTTTAGATTTTTGTGAGTCTTTGGATTTCTCCTCCTCAAAAGGCAGTGGATGTAGAATCTTTCAATGTCCAAAAGGCAGACGGATGAACTGCCAGAGAAAGTGGTGGATTCAGGTACAGTTACAATGTTTGGAAGATATTTGAATAAGTTCATGAAGAGGAAAGGTTTGGAGGGATATGGGCCAAGCAGAGGCAAGTGGGACTGGTTTAGTTTGGGAACATGGTCAGTGTGGACTCGTTGCACTGAAGGGTCTGTCTCCATGCAGTTAGCTCTTGTAATACTGAATGCTCAACTCCCACTCATGAGCACATTGCTCAGCCTTTCCAACGTGACCTCATGTCATGTTGTATAGTCCCCCCTTTCCACAGCAATCACTACAATCCCTGCCTCAGAAATAGAATGGTTGCCTTGTCTCCAGCCCATTCCAGAGTCACCATCGCGCCTGGGGCCAGATCACATTAGCCCAGACACTTAGACCAGTCTTTGCCCTCTCCTGCCTGTTCAGGCATTCCCCCCTTTCAGCATTGGATTCACTTTCATTGTTGAACTCTGCAGTCACTCACCTCCATCAAGACTTCCTTCAAGCCCTCAGTAGTTCACCTTGAGGGTCCTTTCGGGCCATCAGTTGTAGATAGACCCTCACAGAACCCCCCTCTCCTGGGGGGAGGTCACACACTGAAGTATCACTGAGCCAATGGGGTAATCCTGTGGCTGGACTGTGACAGGCCTGAGCTTTTGTTGATCTGTGTCCGGCTGGTCCCTAAACTCCCAGGAGCCTTTTGGGATCCATCCCACACAAAACCTGATGGAAACTCATGTATTCAGACTGAGTACTCTCGCCTTCAACAGTTACATCAAACTGTTTTACATGGGTCACAGACTGTAATACCGCATTTTTTTACATTAGTAATTATTTGTCGTGGTTACTTACATATTCAAAATTACACACAATTAAAATGTCTTTGCATAATACAATAATTTTAATTGTAAATTCCTCTTAAGTTTCAGAAAGATTGAGTTTACATTAATGTTGATCTTAGTGCATTCCTACTCACTTCACGTTCATCAGATTATATTGAAGTGTTCTCACTATTATAACCATTGCGGTGAAATGTAGAAATCATAACAACAAACAAATACATCACAGAGCTTCACAAAACAGCAGGAAGATAAAGAGCCCCACAGTCTGATTCTGATGATGTTGGTTCAGGCAGAAACATGAGAATGGAAAGAGCTCCCTGGTTCTTTTCCATAATAATGCTCTGAGGTCCATTCTGTTCACCTGAGATGGGAGGCTGACCCTGAGATATCTGCTCATCTGAATGAGCATCACAGACATTACAACAGCTCCCCATGTACTTGAGCAGCAGTGAGAGGACAGTCACTGAGCTGAGGCTCACACAGGACAGGCTACAGTCTGTGGAAAGAATTCAAATTACAATTCAGGAGATTGCTGCCAAAGTGCAGCTGCTGTCGTTGGTGTTGCTTTGGTTTCTTCACATATTTAACAATTGCAAAAAATGGATACATTATGGCATCTCACAACTTTTCTCTGAATTTAGTCTGGGCCAGTGCGTAAACGCATGTGTTTGTCCAGGTGCTCAGCAGTCCAAACATATCTGCAGTGTAATCTGCGATTAGGAGGGGATCTGTATAATGATCTGGTTCATAAAGATTTCTTATAATCCTGGAAATGAGGAAAAACACAACATATGGCATCAACAGCATGATAAAAGTGCCAGAAATGGTGAAGAGGAAAATGATGGATTTCCTTCGGCTCTGCATCTCTGGATCGTCGCTGTTCTGGGGGTTGCGTTGACCTCGCAGTGCTCTGCGGGTTCGATTAGCCATCACAATGTGGCGAACAGTCAATGCATTGAATGATAAAATTATAAGATATGGTAACAATGGGTTTAAAATTGCACCAATCCAGTCGTAAGTGATCCATCCTGGCAAGGTGTAATAGGTTGGTTTGAAATGAGAGCCCCACTCCACATTGTTAATTATATAGATTGGCTCAAATGCAAAATACAAGGGAATATTTTTGAGTGAGAACACAACACACACAGTCACTATCACCACAGCTGCAGTCTCCTTCCTGCAATACTTTTCTCTGAAATGTTGACAACAAATGAGGACAAAGCGGTCAACAGTAAAAGCGACCACCAACCAGACCGAGTAATCAATAACTGAATAGTTAATAACCTCCTTGATGTTATATATGGAAGTGTAGTCCAGAAATGAAAATGGCATATAGTATCCAAGCATGTAATAGATGATCACATTGAAAATGATGACCAGAAGATCAGCTATTGTCATACCCACCAAGTAAAGAATGATCTGTTTGGATAGACCACAGCCTCCTCGAGACAGGAGGGCAATTGTCAGGAGGTTAGCTACAACAAAAAGAGCAACATTTCCAAGTTAATGACATATTCTTAGTTGAAAATTACAGCAAAAAGTTCAAGTCACTCTTCCCAATAGTTGTATTCTGCTGTTTATGATCCACAAGGGCCTCCACTCACCTTACTTCAGCTTCCCATATCAAAATATCCTTCACTTTGCTTCTTTATGCCCTGATTGAGTTTTCCCTGCCTGATAACTTCACAATATGTTTATGCGCATGAGATATTACTGGTCAGATCAAAAACAAGAAAATTCCCCTACCAATCCAGAAAACATTCAGAAATGAACCGAGGAGCTAGGAATTAAGAAAGTGAAGAGCACATTCCCTGCAGTTTGCATTCCACCCTCCTGGTATTTACAAGGTACAGATATCACCGAGTTGTGAACTAATCATAGAAATCAATGAATCAATAACAGACACAAACATGGGACAATGAAAAGCCCCAGCAGTGAAGAGCATCGGGAGCAATGGGTCTGGAAACATCTGTTTCTCCAAACATGGACCAGCACGTAACGTCCTCATGTACTGCATGCCCATACAGTTTCTGATGAATTTAAACTTCATAAATTGCAGCATTTTTGTTTATTGAAGGAGTACCTGTAACTGGATTCAAGCTGAAAGTGACAAAACCTGAGGTTTCCCAGGCTGAGTGAAAAGTAGAACAAGAAGCGAGTTAAAGATCGGTTAACAAGGAAATAAATAATCACCCAGCTTCGGTTTCTTACCAGGAACTCCAAAAATTGCAATAAAATGTTAGTAAATGAAAGCTGTCTGTTCAATTGTGGACAGTCCCATTTTTAGAGAGTGGAGACAACACCGAGTGTGAAAATAGACCTGAAGCACCAAATGTATTTCATTTATGACAGCCCTTTGTATAAAGCAACTCCATCTCCCCTGTGATTCAATTAGGTTTCAGAGGGAGTGGAATTAGTTCAAGGTCCCTGAGCAGAAACATTTGTACATCATTTTAACAAATATTAGGCAACACAATCTCAACAGACATAAGAAGTTTGAATCTAAAAATAATCTAATCTACTGAAAAATACTTTTTCAAAAACATTAATTCAGAAGTGTTTACTTTTCAAGGGTTTACCAACACATTAATAATTGGGAGTTTTATGATTTGAAATAGAAAAGTTTACTCTTTGCGGGTGTTAAATGCTATGTATCCTTGGGAATAAGTTAATATATTAAAATAGTGATTTTAATGAGATAAACACTATATCCTTGTCAGGAATTGGAGCTATTGTTAATGGGCATTGCAAGTAAATTAAACAATTAGGATGGAACAAATTAATACACTGTATAATTATCATAGCTCAGAACGTTCTTACCCTCCTGTGCCTGTACATTATACTTTAGACAAAAAATCAGGAATTACATTTCTTTTTTCCCCTACATGCACCTGAATGCTTCGAGAAGTGAGTTGTGGTTTGTACAATTAGCCCTTCCCACAAACTAAGGTTCACATACACTTCAAACTGCAAGACATGAAGCCTCTTTCCTGATGCTTATTAAACTTGCTGGAGCATTAGATAACAGCCTATCTAGAGCAACACAACCACATTGACAATACCCTCCACTTCGTTGTGTGACACTATCACTTTGTTAAAAGGGACAGGCTTCCAACAGATCTAGGACATGAAGACTTCATCCATGAAGCACTGGGAGCCATCAGCAGCAGAATTGTACTCCAGCACAATCTGTAACCTCCTGGCCCAGAATACCCCCCAGTCAACCATTACCATCAAGTCAAGGTATTAATCGTGATTCAATGGAGAGTGCAGGAGGGCTGGCCAGGAGCAGCACCATGTATACCTCAAAATGAGGTGCCCAACCTTCTGAAGCTATCAAACAGGACTGTGTGCATGTTAAATAGCAGTGAGTGATAGACAGAGCTAAGGTAACCCCAAGCAACAGATCAGTCTAAGCTCTGTAGTCCTGCCACATTTGGTCAAGACTGTTGCTGGACAATTAAACAACTCAGGAGAGGAGGAGTCTCCGCAAATATACCCAGCCTCAGTGATGGAAGAGGCCAGCACGTCAGTGTAAAAGACAAGGGTGAAACATTCACAACAATCTTCAGCCTGACGTTCCGAGGGGATGATCCGTTTTGATCTGCTCCATTGGCCCCCAGCCTCACAGATACCATGTGATGTTTAGAAACTGTTGGAGGCACTGGATACTGCAAAGGCTATGGGCCCTGACAGCACTGTGGCCATGGCACTGAAGGCTTCTGCTCCAGAACTCCTGCTAAACTCTTCCAGTACAGTTACAACACTGGCTTCGAGCCGACAATGTGGAATATTGACCAGGCACGTCCTGGATACAAAAAGCAGACACATCCAACCCAGCCAATTACTGCCCTATTGGTCGATTCTCAATCATCAGTAAAGTGATGAAGGTGTCAGCAATGACACTATCAAGCAGCACCTGCTCAGCAATAACCTGCTCACTGGCGCCCAGTTTGGATTCTGCCGGGTCCACTCAGCTCTTGATCTCATTGCAGCCTTGGAGAACATGGCGGAGAGAGCTCAATTCCAGAGGGGAGCTGAGAGTGACATCCCTTGACATGAAGGTTCCATTTGACTGAAGATGGCATCAAGCAGCCACAGAAAAACTGGAAGTGATGGGTATGAGAGGACACTCTCTCCGGTGGTTGGAGTCATGCCTGGCACACAGGACGATGATCGTGGTTGTTGGAGGTCAGTCATCTCAACTCCAGGACATCTCTGCAGGAGATCCTCAGAAAAGGGCCCAAGGCACCACAATCTTCAGCTGCTTCATCAATCACCTTCCCTCCAACATGAAGTCAGAAATAGGAATGTTCACCAATGATTGCACAATACTCAGCACCATTTGTGACTCCTCAGATAAAATTGAAGGAATCGTGTCCAAATGCAACAAGATCTGGACAATATCCAGGTTTGGGCTGACAAATAGTAAGTAACATTCACATGCACAGATGTCAGGCAATGGCTATCTCCAATAGGAGATAATCGAAAC
Organism: Chiloscyllium plagiosum; assembly: GCF_037043375.1. Classification (NCBI taxonomy): domain Eukaryota; kingdom Metazoa; phylum Chordata; class Chondrichthyes; order Orectolobiformes; family Hemiscylliidae; genus Chiloscyllium; species Chiloscyllium plagiosum. The sequence continues at coordinate 97,136,576 of NW_028270148.1, forward strand.
AAAACCCCTTGATATTCAATGGTGTTACCAACAGTGTATCCCCCACTAGCACATCCCTGGGGTTACCATTGACCAGAAACTCAATTAGACTTACCACATAAACACACTGGCTACAATGGGTCAGAGGTGAAGAATCCTGCACGAATAACTCACCTCCTGACTCCCCAAAGCCTGTTCTCCATCTATAAGGCACACGTTAGGAGTATGATAGATTACTCCACAGGTGTCTGGATGAGTGTAACCCCAACAGCACTCAAAAAGCTTGGCATCATTCAGGACAAAGTAGCCCACTTGATTGGCACCACATTCGCAATCACTCACTCCTTTCACCATTGATACTCAGTAGCAGCCGTGTGTACTATCTACAAGATGCACGGCAGAAATTCACTGAAGCTCTTCAGACAGCACCTTCCAAACCCATGACCACTTCCCCCTCAAAGGACAAGGACAGCAGATACATGGGAAAACCACAACTTTCCATTTCCCTCCAAGCCACCCAACAATCTGGTTTGGAAATATATTGTCATCTCTTCACTGTGGTTGGATTAAAATTCTGGAGTAAGGACATTATGGGTCTACATACAGCATGTGACTGCAGTGGTTCGAAAATGCAGCTCACCCCCCACTTTCTCAAAGGCATCTAAGGACACAGTCAGTAAATGCTGGCCAGCCAGCCAGCAACACCCACAATCCCATGGGGAGAATAAAAAACAGATTCCAAGCCAATCCTCTCCATAAACCCTCCCTGAGTGGGAAAGATGATGTGCTGGAGCTCTTGAGCAAGTCAAATTCTTTCTTACTGAGTTTAAAATGCAGATCTATGTCTCATTCACAAACTGGGCTTGTGAGGTCTCTGTAAACTTTCTTTAAACTGTATGACTCAATCCAAGCTCCCTGCTCTGTGCAGGGTGAAACGTTGTTGTCCTCAGGGCGTTTTCCTCAGCAAAGTGTCCTTTATAAAAAATATTAGGATACCTTCATGAAGTTCTACAGAATCTCATTTTCAAAATAAATCCTTGGATCACAGCCCTTCTAACAGTGTACATTACACAATTACTCAACTTGGTCATCAGCTGAAGTTTCTGGTTTTTGATAGCGAACTGAATAATTTCCGCTCTTCAAATCTAGACATCCTTCCTAAACTGGTAATAGTCACGATAACGTTAACTGTAACTGAATTGCATTCTATATCCCTCTAAACCTGAGGGACAACCTTCATCCAACTGATTGGCTGAAAAGGCTCAAGCTGCATAACCCTCATCTTCCTGTAAGAGAATGCTGGCTTCCTGTAGGTCAGAGAAATGAATGGGGGACTGTCTACAGCAAGAATCATTGTCTTCCCGTGAGCAATGGAGTCCCTGGACATGGCCATCAAATGGACAACAAAACAATCAGGAACATGAGAAAGCTGGAAGTGAAAGATTAGCAATTCAATTGCAAGGACAATATTATCAGCCTGTGTAAAGCCAAAAAATGCAATTTTGAAAGACTAAGATTGGCGAACTGGTTTCACATTGACCAGAGTTGGCTAGACCATGTAAAATAATATTGGGCCCAATTATCATTTGTTGAAACTGCTTATTATTTCAGAATCATTCTGGAGTTCTAAGGTAACACCTTATTTACTTTCCCTCTGATCACATCTTCTCAAACTGTGCTCCTCTCTGTTCTCCACCCCCACCCCCAACAGTAAATGGAAGGAGTACACAGACGGCTTTGTCACGAAGACAGAGACCGTCCAATCAGTTCCTTCCCACCCTTCCAAAGGCCCAGAGAGTCAAGCTTGCTGTAAAATCTCCCCTGTCTCGCCCTCACCTCTCACTTATCTCAAACTTCTCTCCAATTTCTCCTTACAGCTGATCTATGATCAACATTTTCAAAAAGCTCATCTCCTGCTCTGTCAGTCCTATTCCCACTGAACTGCTCACCAGCCAACATCTCCTCTTCGTCCCATCATTAGTTGATAGTGTTAAAGTTCTCAAATGTTTAGAGCCTGCCGTATTCCCCCTTAAATCTCTAGCCATCTCCACCCCCGTCCGAAAATAAAGCAAACATCAATCATTCCATTCCTTTAAAACCAACACTCCGTCCTCAACATCTACTCCAGTTCCATCCTAAAAGTTTAGTATTTATCTTAAGTTTACAAACGCTATAGCATAGCAGCTCAGGAGGTTATTTTAATAGAATGCAATTATTAGATTGTTGCTGTTAACTGAAGCTACTGAAGATGTAGACCCCAGACGGGACCTCTCGGCTTCAAGATTTGTCAAAAGAATCAATGGAATGCGGTCTGTATAAAGCAGGGTCATCACGATCAGATTCCCTACAGCGTGGAAAAAGGCCCTTTGGCCCATCAAGTCCACACAGACCCTTCGAAGAGTAACCCACCCAGACCCATTTCCCTCTGGCTAATGCACCTAGCACTATGAGCAATTTAGCATGGCCAATTCACCTGACACTCACATCTTTGGACTGTGGAAGGAAACTGGAGCACCCAGAGGAAACCCACGCAGACACAGGGAGAATGTTTGTGTGGAGTTTGCACAATCACCCAATGCTGGAATCGAACCTGGGTCTCTAGCGCTGTGAGGCAACAGTGCTAACCACTGAGCCACCGTGCCGTTCGCCAATCTTAGTCTTTCAAAATTGCATTTTTTGGCTTTACACAGGCTGATAATATTGTCCTTGCAATTGAATTGCTAATCTTTCACTTCCAGCCTTCTCATGTTCCTGATTATTTTGTTGTCCGTTTGATGGCCACGTCCAGGGGCATAAGACCATAAGACATAGGAGTGGAAGTAAGGCCATTCGGCCCATTGAGTCCATTCCGCCATTCAATCATGGCTGATGGGCATTTCAACTCCACTTACCCGCATTCTCCCTGTAGCCCTTAATTCCTTGTGACATCAAGAATTTATCAATCTCTGGCTTGAAGACATTTAGCGTCCCGACCTCCACTGCACTCCGCGGCAATGAATTCCACAGGCCCACCACTCTCTGGCTGAAGAAATGTCTCCGCATTTCTGTTCTGAATTGACCCCCTCTAATTCTAAGGCTGTGCCCACGGGCCCTAGTCTCCTCGCCTAACGGAAACAATTACTTCGTGTCCACCCTTTCCAAGCCATGTATTATCTTGTAAGTTTCTATTAGATCTCCCCTTATCCTTCTAAACTCCAATGAGTACAATCCCCGTTCCTCATATGTTAGACCTACCTTTCCAGGGATCATCCGTGTGAATCTCCGCTGGACATGCTCCAGTGCCAGTATGTCCCTCCTGAGGTGTGGGGCCCAAACCTGAACACAATACTCCAAATGGGGCCTAACCAGAGCTTTATAAAGTCTCAGTAGCACATCGCTGCTTTTATATTACAACCCTCTTGAGACAAATGACAACATTGCCTTCGCTTTCTTAATCACAAATTCAACCTGCATGTTTACTTTAGAGAATTATTAGATTAGATTACATTACAATGTGGAAACAGGCCCTTCGGCCCAACAAGTCCACACCGACACGCCGAAGCGCAACCCACCCATACCCCTACCCCTACATTTACCCCTTACCTAACACTACGGGCAATTTAGCATGGCCAAGTCACCTGACCTGCACATCTTTGGACTGTGGGAGGAAAACCACGCAGACACTGGGAGAACATGCAAATTCCACACAGTTAGTCGCCTGAGTCGGGAATTGAACCCAGGTCTCTGGCGCTGTGAGGCAGCAGTGCTAACCACTGTGCCACCGTGCTGCCCACTCGACTAGCACTCCCAGATCCCTTTATACTTTGGCTTTATGAATTTTCTCACCGGTTAGAAAGTAGTCCATGCTTGTATTCTATTTTTCCAAAGTGCAAGACCTCGCATTTGCTTAAATTGAACTTCATCAGCCATTTCCTGGACCACTCTCCCAAACTGTCTAGATCCTTCTGCAACCTCCCCACTTCCTCAGTACTACCTGCCTGTCCACCTAACTTTGTATCATCGGCAAACTTCGCTAGAATGCCCCCAGTCCCTTCATCCAGATCATTAATATATAACGTGAACAGTTGCGGCCCCAACACTGAACCCTGTGGGACACCACTTGTCACCGGCTGCTATTGCAAAAAATAACCACTTATCCCAACTCTCTGCCTTCTGTCAGACAGCCAATCCTCAATCCATACCAGTAGCTCACCTCAAATACCATGGGCCCTCATCTTACTCAGCAGCCTCCCGTGTGGCACCTTATCAAAGGCCTTTTGGAAGTCTAGACAGACCACATCCACTGGGTTTCCCTGATCTAACCAACTTGTCACCTCTTCAAAAAATTCCAACAGGTTTGTCAGGCACAACCTCCCCTTACTAAATCCATGTTGACTTGTACTAATCCGACCCTGCTCTTTCAAGAATTTAGAAACCTCATCCTTAACGATGGATTCTAGAATTTTACCAACAACCGAGGTTAGGCTAATTGGCCTATAATTTTCCATCATTTGTCTTGATCCTTTCTTGAACGATGGGGTTACAACAGCGATCTTCCAATCATTCGGGACTTTCCCTGACTCCAGTGACTTTTGAAAGATCTCAACCAACGCCTCCATTATTTCCTCAGCCACCTCCCTCAGAACTCTAAAATGTAGCCCATCGGGGCCAAGAGATTTGTCAATTTTAAGACCTTTTAGCTTTTCTAGCACTATCTCTTTTGTAATGGCAACATACTCAACTCAGCCCCCTGACTCCCTTTATTGTTGGGATATTACTCATGTCTTCCACTGTGAAGACTGACGCAAAGTACTTATTAAGTTCTCCAGCTATTTCCTTATCTCCCATCACTCACCTTCCAGCATCAGTTTGAAGTGGCCCAATGTCTACTTTTGCCTGTCGTTTGTTCCTTATGTATTGAAAGAAACTTTTACTGTCATTTCTAATATTACTGGCTAGCCTACCTTCATATTTGATCCTCTCTTTCCTTATCTCTCTCTTTGTTATCCTCTGTTTGTTTTTGTAGCCTTCCCAATCTTCTGATTTCCCAGTGCTCTTGGCCACTTTATAGGATCTCTCTTTTCCTTTGATACATTTCCTGACTTCCTTTGTCAGCCATGGCTGTCTAATCCTTCCCCGGATAATCTCTCTTTTCTTGGGGATGAACCTCTGTACTGTGTCCTCAATTATACCCACAAACTCCTGCCATTTTTGCTCTACTGTCTTCCCTGCTCGGCTCTGCTTCCAGTCGATTTTTGACAGTTCCTCTCTCATGCTCTCAATTACCTTTATTTAGCTGTAACACCATTACATCAGATTTTGCCTTCTCTCTTTCAAACTGCAGACTGAACTCTACCATATTATGATCGCTGCTTCCTAAGTGTTCCCTTACTTTACGATCTTTCATAAAGTCTGGTTCATTACATAGCACTAGGTCCAAAATAGCCTGCTCCATTGTGGGCTCCATGACAAACTGTTCCAAAAAGCCATCCTGTAAGCATTCCAAGAATTCCCTTTCTTTGGATCCACTGGCAACATTATTTACCCAGTCCACCTGCATGTTGAATTGCCCCACGATCACCGTGACCTTGCCTTTCTGACATGCCTTCTCTATTTCCCGGTACATGTTGCGCCTCTGGTCCTGACCACTGTTAGGAGGTCTGTACATAACTCCCACTATGGTTTTTTTAGCCTTTGTGTTTCCTCAATTCCACCCACACAGACTCCACATCATCCGACTCTATGTCATTCAGTGCCATAGATTTAATTTTGTTCTTAACTAACAAGGCAACCCCACCCCCTCTGCCCACCTCCCTGTCTTTTCGATAAGTTGTAAATCCTTGGATGTTTAACTGCCAGTCCTGAACCCCCTGCAACCACGTCTCTGTGATGCTTATCATCATAATCTTTCACGATGATCTGTGCCATTAGTTCATCTACTTTGTTATGAATGCTACAAGCATTCAGGTAAAGTGCCTTAATGCTAACTTTCTTATCATTAGAGATATTGGAAGTCATAAGATGTCCTAAGTTATCCTTCCTTTTTTTTGGCATTCCTAGTTTGCTTCAGCTTAAATCCACCTGCATACATGCTATCCTGCTGCTGATCTTTCCATTTAACTGCATACTCTCTGTTGCTTTCGCTTTCCCTTCCCCCCAACTCAGAAGTTTAAAGCCCGACTGACCACCCTATTTATCCTCTTCGCTAGAACATTGGTACCAGATCGGTTCAGGTGGAGACCATCCCAGCGGTACAGATCCCCCCAGTTCCAAAACTTATGCCAATGCCCCATGAAATGGAATCCCTCTTTCCCACACCAATCCCTTAGCCATGTGTTTACTTCCCTAATTTTCTTATCCCTCTGCCAATTGGCACAAGGTTTGGGCAGTAATCCGGAGATTATGACCCTTGAGGACCTGTACTTCAATTTCCTTCCTAGTGCTTGATAATCCTTAAACAGGTCCTCCACCCCAGCTTTGCCTATGTTGTTAGTCCCAACGTGGACCACAACAACTGGATCCTCCCCCTCCCGCTCCAATATCCTTTCAAGCCGGTCGGAGATGTCCCGCACCCTGGCACTGGGCAGGCAACAGACCATGCGAGACTCCCGATCCGGCTTGCCTGGATACTATCTGTCCCCCTAATTATAGAATCCCCGATAACAACTACTTGTCTTTTTGCTCCCCCCTCTTTAATGGCCTTCTGCACCATGGTGCTGTGGTCAGCTGGCTCATCCCGTCCAGAGCCCTTTTCCTCATCCGTACAGGGAGCAAGAATCTCATCCCTGTTGGACAAGGTCAAGGGCTGAGGCTCCTGCACTCCTGAACTCAGGTTCCCCCTACCTGCCTCACTTACAGTCACACTCTGAGGGCACTGATCACTAACTGAATGTGAATTACTTAATCTCCCAGGTGTGACTGCCTCCTGAAACAAAGCGTCCAGGTAACTCTCCCCCTCCCGGATGTGCCGCAGTGTTTGAAGCTCAGATTCCAGATCATCAACTCTGAGCCGGAGTTCTTCTAGCAACCAACACTTGCTGCAGATGTGGTCACTGCCTTTCACAATGGGATCAGCCAGCTCCCACATCATACAGCGACAGCACATCACCTGCCCAGCCATCTCTGCTTAGTTAATTACTTTATTACTTTCTATAAGTTTGAGTTAAAATACTTTCTGATACCTCTCTGCAAGTCTTTTTCTAAAAACCAATTAATAGATAGAGCATAAAAAGTAAATTTTTAACCAATCACCGATAAAGAAATAGAAAATCTTTACCTTAACAAACCAGAGTCCTATGTTTGGTTAGAGGAGGAGGGGGTGGGTGGGAGACACAACACGTGTAGTGTCTCGGGCTCAGCCACTGCCCAGATATATTACCCGCAGCCCCCTGGTCGTCGCTCCCGCTCTTCCTACTTATTAACTGGGTTAGAGGAGGAGGGCGAGTGGGAGACACTGCAGGAGTAGAGTCTCTGGTTTAGCCGCCTTGCTGATATCTATGGTCACTGCTTTCCTTCCCGGCTGCCCCTCGGGTCCTCGTCACTTCCTCCGCTGCTCCCGCTCCTTCTGTGAAAGAGAAAAACACCGCTGCCCGCTACCGGTAAGTAACTTTAATAAAAACTGCCTTACCTTATCTGCAGTCTTCTGAGTTCGTCCTACCTCCGCTGCTGCTCGCACTTAAAATGCTCTCACAGGAAGACAATGATTCTTGCTGTAGACAGTCGCCCATTCATTTCTCTGACCTACAAGGAGCCAGCATTCTCTTACAGGAAGATGAGGGTTATGCAGCTTGAGCCTTTTCAGCCAATCAGTTGGATGAACGTTATCCCTCAGCTTTAGAGGGATATAGAATGCAATCCAGTTACAGTTAATGTTCTGTCAATGGACTGTCCGATCTTGTTGATGTAGTTGGCCATTACGACGATCATCTTGAGTAATATTCCACACAATAGGTGGTATACAGTCTCTTGTTGTTCAGGGTCACACAGATAGATGGTCCTCTCTTGTGTACTAATGCTGGCCAAGGCAAGTCCACATTTCAGGATGAAAGTGGTTCTCATCCTGGTAGTCATTTCTGTAGGAAAGATTAGGATATCTAAAACAGAAGGAAAATTACTATTCGAAAAAGCAGCTATGCCCTAAAAGTCTGGTTCCGACTCCCTTCTCAGTTCCCTTTCATTCTCAATCTCTCTATCATCTTCCCAATCATTCTCATCATCTCCATCATTCTCATCATTTTCCCCCCTTCTTAGATACATCTCCAATGACCTTACAATGGTGGATGTGAACCCATGCAGATCACCCCGCCACTTTGACAGCAGTTGGGGTAGTGAGCAGGACCTGAAAGGGTCCTTCCCATCGAGGTTGGAGGCTGCGGCATGTCCAATTCTTGATGAGGACAAAGGAGCCTGGCTCAATATCGTGATCTCCTTCAAGGGAGCGGAGTTTTTCGTGAGCAGCACGTACTCTAGAATGGAGCCCTCGTGAAATGTTAGTTTAGGAGAGAACATAGCAGGACATATCGTCTGCCATGTGGTGAAAGTGGACAGGGGCAGTGGCATCATTCCAAGGTGTGCGAAAGACCCGACCCGGAAGGGGATAAGTGAGTTCTCCCAGCGGGAGTGCAGCATAGGTGCACACAGAACCAGGGGCAATAGTTTAACCCAGGAAAGGCCTGTCTCAGAAGTTCATTTTGTGAGTTTAGTTTTCAGAGTCTGGTTACAACGCTCCACAAGAACTGCAGCCTGGAGGCGAGAAGCACAATGGAGTTGGTGGCGAATGCTGAATTGAGAGGATAATTCCTCATTTATGTCACCAATAAAATGAGGACCATTGTCAGAAGACAGACAAAGAGGAATACCAAAGCAGGGAATCATCTCCTTCAGTCGGATACTCACAACAGTGTTTACAATAGCTTTGGAAGTAGGGTAAGCTTCGACCCATTCAGAAAAACATCAACAATAAATAAAACATACTTATAGTTTTGACACTTTTCTAATTCAATGCAATCAAGTTAAAGAGTTTGAAAAGGGCTCTCAGGGTGGAGTGTCTGACCCATAGGGCAAGGAATACCTTTTCCCAGATTGTGTTCCTGACAAGTGAGACATCCAGCCCAACAAGTAAGTGATATCTGCTGGAGGCGTGGATGCCACCAAGTATTCAAAAGCAAGATTGTGGGCGGCACAGTGGCACAGTGGTTAGCACTGCTGCCTCACAGTGCCAGAGACCCGGGTTCAATTCCCGCCTCAGGTGACTCTCTGTGTGGAGTTTGCACATTCTCCCTGTGTCTGCGTGGGTTTCCTCCGGGTGCTCCCACAATCCAAAAATATGCAGGTTAGGTGAATTGGCCATGCTAAATTGACCGTAGTGTTAAGTGAAGTGGTAAATGTAGGGGAATGGGTCTGGGTGGGTGACGGGTCGGTGGACTTGTTGGCTCGAAGGGCCTGTTTCCACACTGTAAGTAATCTAATCTAATAACAGTTGGCTTTAAAGCAACTTGAATGTATTCACAGTCTGTTCATAAACATGAGAGGATGTCTCAGCTCAAATATCCAGGTTGATTAGATTAGGGATGACCCGACTCTCGTAGTGCAGGAGTGCGGCATTGCAGGAAGTAGGAGTTGGATAATCGCGAATAGTCATATCTTCTTGAAATGTCTGCAGTAGGGAACAATATGGATCAGCCTTGGTAATTACACGGTGAACCATAGGGCCAACTTCCTTAGCATGGTGAGGCGGATTTACTTTGAGTGATGTGAGGGGCTGATGAGCCCCCTTGCTTCCATAAGTGAGAAGGTACTTTAACAAAATCGGCCTCTCCTTCTGGTCTGGTGACATGGGCCAAAATCTGCACAGTCCATTTAGTGCTGAAAATGTGTTGCTGGAAAAGCGCAGTAGGTCAGGCAGCATCCAGGGAACAGGAGAATCGACGTTTCGGGCATAAGCCCGCCCGAAACGTCAATTCTCCTGTTCCCTGGATGCTGCCTGACCTGCTGCGCTTTTCCAGCAACATATTTTCAGCTCTGATCTCCAGCATCTGCAGTCCTCACTTTCTCCTCACAGTCCATTTAGTTCCAATTAAATCTGCGAAGAAGTTTTCAAGACATTTATCTTGGTCTGTTCAATCATTAGCAAGAGTAATATGTTCTCCAGGAACTGGAGGGTCAAGATCAAGTGGCCACAATTATGGTTTAGTGGACAGATGAGTCAGAATCAAGTTGGATACCATGAGGGGAACATGCAAGTTTAAATTGGAAGGCACACAGCAGGTCTCGTCCCATCAGGTTACATTATAAGTTGGTTGTAATCACAAAGCGATGAAACAGGGAATAGTCTTGGAAATAAATGGGGACTTGATCAGAGAGTGGATATTTGTGGCTTTCTCCTTGGAGATAAATTCTCTGTTTAGAAATTGGCAGATTCATGTCAGATTTTACAGAAGACATTAAAGCCCCTGTGTCAGTTAGAAAAGGGTACCATCTGTTGTTAACTTTAAGTAAGACTGTGGGTTCCTGTTTGGAAGGCAGAAAACAAAGGAAAATTATTTAGTCATTGGGAAAAGGATTATTTTGGGAAAAATTGGTGATCTGTCTTCTTCTTCCTGCTTGTGATGAAAGATGCTTATTATCAGAAGGTCTTCAACAATTATCACAGGTCTGAGGGTGATTTCTACAACTGTTTCCATGTTCTTCCTTTATTGCCACTCTAGGGCAAGCAGTGCCCCAGTGCTAAGCGTTGCCACAGATAAAGCAGCCTCGGATTGGGCAGTCCCAAGCCTAGTGATATGGGCTACTCCAATTAAAACAGCCTGGAGGTGTATTTCCAGGAGGAGCCCCTCAGCCACACCCACGACTGTTGTTTCAGCTCGATGCAGAGCCACCATTACTACGCACGGGTAGTTGTTTAAAAGACTCCTCTCGAACAACAAATTCCCATTTTACACGGATTGGAGGCTTTTCTTCACTTTGTTGTTTCCACAAAACTCTAATAGAACAATGGAGTTGATGAGGAGTGGCTTCAAACCATTGCAAGTCATTTATCTTGACTGCTGTGGCTACAGAGGGCGGCAGGCAGTTTAATAGCATCGAGATATATTGAGCTTTGGCAGCACTGAAATTTCAATTTTCATCTCCAGAATAAGATTCATAACACTCTCTAAAACGTTCACGGAAGCCCTCAGCAGACTCCTTATTTTTCGGGCGAAGTTTGAGAATACAAGTGAGGTCAATAGGCTTTGCTAATATAGCAGATGCAGCAGCAAGAATATCGTCTTGTCGCTGTTGTCCCTGGGCTACAGTATTAGCGAAAGCATTAAAATTGTGCTTCATGTGTTCAGTAAAGCGGGCATATTCAGAGAGGATAAAGACTTAGAGTCATAGAGATGTACAGCAAGGAAACAGACCCTTCGGCCCAACCCGTCCATGCCGACCAGATAAGGGCCCAAAGATCTTTGGCATTACCATCATAAACTTTAATTGTGGTACTTAGGAAATCGATGAATTGCTGAGGGACCTCGTGGCGGTCCGGTGCATTACTGAGGATAGATATAATTTCATGGGGCTTCCAAGGGCAATAAATACAGATAGTGGCGTTAGGGGCAGCAGCTTGTGGGATCATGGCCCAACGCTTTGTTTAAGTTTTCTAAAAGCCTCCGATTTTTTCGGAAATTTTTCACATTTTCACTAACGTTGAGAATGGACCTTCCGTTTTATCTATATAATTACCAGGTTATCAGTTTAATAAAATAAGGCAGCCTGGCACAGTTTTGTCCAGCAACACAGAGGTTTAAGCTTCTGTGTTCCGTGGCAAAATTGCGCAATTACAGTTAAACAATAAGCATTTTTTAATATGTTTTTGAAAGACTGTACAGCCTTAATTATAAGAAAAGACCAATCAACTGTAATAAGGTGGCATGATTGACAGCAGGTTAATGCAATGATACTTCCTGGGAAATGGTTCTTGTCTTAGGGAGATCATCATCTCATGCTGGCAGTTCAAGGTTACAAAGTTAAAAATCACACAACACCAGGTTATAGTCCAACAGGTTTAATTGGAAGCACACTAGCTTTCGGAGCGTCGCTCCTTCATCAGGTGATAGTTCAAGGTTAGTTTGAGTGGCCAATTAGTGTCACATGATTCATTTTATGAGAACTCCATTGTTTGCTTTATCTTCTATTTCAGCTAATTCTGCAAAGAAGTAATACAGGTTCACAATGTCAAATCATAACTTGCAGCTATTTTGTTGTTAATAAAAACCTATATATATTTGTTGCTTCTGACAAAGGCTTAAATTCAACTTTTAAATCCCCACTATAATAGTCAGAAGAAACACTCTTTTAATCCAGATGGACAGTCTGATTGCTTCGACTAAAAGATTTCATTTTGATTTGATGTATTTATTATCAAGCACATTTTGTTACAAAATAGAATGGAAAGTGTTATATAGTGTCGCCACTCTCTGGTGACATCTTAAAACACAGAAAAATAAACCAAAACATCAAATATGAAGGTAAAGAAATAAATAAAAAGTGTTCAGCTTTACCCTCCTTCTTGTTCAGTGCTCCACTCTTTGGACCCATCTCACCTCCATCGATGTCCTCACCACGATGAGTCCTTGCTGGATCTCGTCAATGCAATTGCCACCGATGCCAATAGGTTCCGCACCGGCCCAAACACGACTCTGCCATCGCCATGATTCTGCTTCGGGCCTACCTCACCGATGAAGCCACTGCTGATGCCACCAGGTCACGTACTGAGCCCAAACTCACCTCCACCGCTACAGTCATGAATCAGCACGAGGACCACCTCGTTGATGCAGAAATTGCCAGGAACCCAAACTCCCCTCCGACTGCACCGTCACAGTCTGCACTGGGCCCACTCGATTCTGTACAGGGCACACCCGATTCTGCACTGGGCCCACTCAGTTCCATGCTGAGCCTACTATATTCCACACTGGGCCCACTCGATTCCACACTGGGCCCACTCGATTCCACACTGGGCCCACTCGATTCCACACTGGACCCACTCGATTCCACACTGGGCCCACTTGATTCCATACTGGGCCGACTCAATTCTGCACTGGATCCACACAATTCCACACTGGGCCGACTCGATTCCACACTGGATCCACACAATTCCACACTGGGCCCACTCGATTCCGCACTGGGCCCACTCGATTCCACACTGGGATTGAGGATCTAAAATTTGAATTTAGGCTGTTATCAGAAGCAACAAGTATATGTAGATTTTTATTAACCACAAAATGGCTTTTCAACTTAAAATAACACAACAAAATGGCTGCAAGTAATGATTTGACTCTGTGAACTTGAACTGATGCTTTGCTAAGTTGGTTGTATTTAGAGATAAGGGAAAACAATGGATTTTTCATCATAAGAATCATAAGACAGTGATTTGGTATTTGAACTAACCTTGAACTGCTAGCATGATATGATGATTTATGTAATTAAGATCCCTTTCCCAGGGAATATCATTGGATTAACCTGCTGTAAATCATGTCACCTTGTTATATGTGATTGGTCTTTTCTTGTAATTAAAGATTTTCTTGTAATTTTTTAATCTCTTACAAAATATATAATTAATGTGCAATTTCCGAATGTAATTGCACCATTTCTCCATGGAACACAGAAGCTTTTAACCTCCATGTTGCTGGACAAATCTGCGTCAGGCTGCCTTAATTTATTAAACTGGTAACTTTGCTTTAAACAGACCATACTCCTTGTGATTCTTTTGACCGATTTTCAACCAAGTGCCCCCTTTGGAGGGGTCTAGAACTTTGGTATCACTCGACTCTGCACTGAGCGCAATCGATTCTGCACTGAGCGCACTCGATTCTGCACTAGGCCCACTCGATTCTGGACTGAATCCACTCGATTCTGCACTGAACTCACTCGATTCTGCACTGGGCCCACTCAATTCTGTACTGGTCCCACTCGATTCTGCACTGGACCCACTCGATTCTGTACTGGGCCCACTCGATTCTGTACTGGGCCCACTCGATTCTGCACTGGACCCACTCGATTCCACACTGGGCCCACTTGATTCCATACTGGGCCGACTCAATTCTGCACTGGATCCACACAATTCCATACTGGGCCCACTCGATTCCATGCTGGGTCCACTCGATTCCACACTGGGCCCACTCGATTCCACACTGGGCCGACTCGATTCCACACTGGATCCACACAATTCCACACTGGGCCCACTCGATTCCACACTGGGCCCACTCGATTCCGCACTGGGCCCACTCGATTCCACACTGGGATTGAGGATCTAAAATTTGAATTTAGGCTGTTATCAGAAGCAACAAGTATATGTAGATTTTTATTAACCACAAAATGGCTTTTCAACTTAAAATAACACAACAAAATGGCTGCAAGTAATGATTTGACTCTGTGAACTTGAACTGATGCTTTGCTAAGTTGGTTGTATTTAGAGATAAGGGAAAACAATGGATTTTTCATCATAAGAATCATAAGACAGTGATTTGGTATTTGAACTAACCTTGAACTGCTAGCATGATATGATGATTTATGTAATTAAGATCCCTTTCCCAGGGAATATCATTGGATTAACCTGCTGTAAATCATGTCACCTTGTTATATGTGATTGGTCTTTTCTTGTAATTAAAGATTTTCTTGTAATTTTTTAATCTCTTACAAAATATATAATTAATGTGCAATTTCCGAATGTAATTGCGCCATTTCTCCATGGAACACAGAAGCTTTTAACCTCCGTGTTGCTGCACAAATCTGCGTCAGGCTGCCTTAATTTATTAAACTGGTAACTTTGCTTTAAACAGACCATACTCCTTGTGATTCTTTTGACCGATTTTCAACCAAGTGCCCCCTTTGGAGGGGTCTAGAACTTCGGTATCACTCGACTCTGCACTGAGCGCAATCGATTCTGCACTGAGCGCACTCGATTCTGCACTGGGCCCACTCGATTCTGGACTGAATCCACTCGATTCTGCACTGAACCCACTCGATTCTGCACTGGGCCCACTCAATTCTGTACTGGTCCCACTCGTTTCTGCACTGGACCCACTCGATTCTGTACTGGGCCCACTCGATTCTGCACTGAACCCACTCGATTCTGCACTGGACCCACTCGATTCTGTACTGGGCCCACTCGATTCTGTACTGGGCCCACTCGATTCTGCACTGGACCCACTCGATTCTGTACTGGGCCCACTCGATTCTGCACTGAACCCACTCGATTCTGCACTGAACCCACTCGATTCTGCACTGAACCCACTCGGTTCTGCACTGAACCCATTCGATTCTGCACTGAACCCACTCGATTCTGCACTGAACCCACTCGATTCTGTACTGGGCCCACTCGATTCTGTACTGGGCACACTCGATTTTGCACTGGACCCACTCAATTCTGTACTGGTCCCACTCGATTCTGCACTGGACCCACTCGATTCTGTACTGGGCCCACTCGATTCTGTACTGGGCCCACTCGATTCTGCACTGAACCCACTCGATTCTGCACTGGACCCACTCGATTCTGTACTGGGCCCACTCGATTCTGTACTGGGCCCACTCGATTCTGTACTGGACCCACTCGATTCTGTACTGGGCCCACTCGATTCTGCACTGAACCCACTCGATTCTGCACTGAACCCACTCGATTCTGCACTGAACCCACTCGATTCTGCACTGGGCCCACTCGATTCTGTACTGGGCCCACTCGATTTTGCACTGGACCCACTCGATTCTGCACTGGGCCCACTCGATTCTGTACTGGGCCCACTCGAATCCACGCTGAGCGCAATTCTGCATGTGCCTGTTCGAATCCACACTGGACCCACCTGATTCTGCATTAGACACATTCACCACCGCCAATGCCATTGTCATAACTGAGCTCTAAGGAGAGAAATTAAACTACGAGGGCAAACTAGTGAGGAATATAAAAACTGACAAGAAAAGCTTCTTTAAATGCATACAAAGGAATAGAGGGGTCAAAGTGAACATAGGCTCCTAAGAAAATGAATCTGGGGGGATGTTACAGGGAACAAGGAAATGGCAGAATAGTTAAACAGATATTCTGATGGTGGAAAATACTTTGAACATCCCATTCATCCTGATGAATACAGAGGGAGGAATTAAGTACAATCACTATCACTCAAGAAGTAGTTTTAGACAAACCTCTGGGGCTAAAGGCAGATCAGTCTCCTGGCCCTGATGGTTTACATCCTAGGATCCTAAAAGAGGTAGCTACAGAGATACTGAATGCATTGGCTGCAATTTGCCAAAAACCCTGGGTTTCTGGAGGAGTTCCAGAGATTGGAAAGCTGCCAATGTGACACCCTGTTCAAAAAGACAAGTTACTGTATGCTAATTAGTTAAATATCTATTGTGGGAATCAATGTATTCAGGAAGTAATAGCAGCACATTTGGGAAATCATAACCTAATCAAGCAGAGTCAACATGGTTTCATGAAAGGGAATTTGTGTCTGATTAAATTATTAGAGTTTTTTGAAGAAGCCTCAATCAGAGCAGGTCAAGGACAGCTGACAATTGTTCTGTATTTGGACTTCCAGAAGGTATTGAACAAGATCTGTCATGAAAGGTCAGCCACATGATAAGAGTAAATGGTGTTGATGGTAGTGTATAGGAATGGAGAGAGAATTGGACAATGGGCAAGAAACAGTGAATGGGGATAAGGGGTTCTTGTGCAGGTTGGTGACCTGTGACCAATGGGTTTCCACAGGGATCAGCACTGGGCCTGTAACTGTAGGTAATGTATATTGATGTCTTGGAGGAAGGAAAAGAATGTAATGAAGCTAAATTTGCAGATGGCACACAAATACATGGAGAGGCATATAGTGAGGTGAACACAGACTGTTCACGGAGACATGTTGACAGGTAAAGTAAGTGGACAAAATGTTGACAAATGGAGTATAATGTGGGAAAATGTGAAGTTGTTCATTTTGGAAGGGAGAATAAAAGAACAGAGTATTGTGTAATTGGAGAAAAAACTGTTGAAAGCTATAACACAAAGGAACTCAGGTTCTTGCGCATGAAGCACAGAAAGCCAGCACACAGGTACAGCAGGTAATCAGGAAGGCTAATGGAACGCTGTTCCTTATTTCAACGGGATTGGACTATGAGAGAAGGCAAATCTTTCTGCAACTGCACAAGGTCTCCTTATTAAACTAAAGACATTATTTCATTGGAGGCAGTTCAGAGAAAATTCACTGGGATGATCCATGGAATGGAGGGATTGTCATATGAGTAAATGTTAATCAGGTTGGGACTCCACTCAACAGAATTTAAAAGAATGAGAAGTGATCTCAGTGAAACATATGGGATTCATAAGAGGCTTGACAAGGTGTTTCCCCTCAAGGGAAAGTCTAGGACCAGAGGGTGTAGCCTCAGAATAAAGGGATATCAATTTAAGCCTGAGATGAGGAAGAATTTCTTCCCTCAGAGGGTCATGAGTCTTTCTAACTCCTGGCCACAGAGAGCTGTGGGGACAGAGTCCTTGTGTAGGTTAAAGGCTGAGATAGATAGCTACTTGTGCAGTAGGGGAGTCAAAGGTTATGGGAAAAGGGTAGGAGAGTGGATATGAGGAATGCCAGATCAGCCATGACCCTATTGGATGGCAGATTAGGCTCAAGGCACCCCATGGCCTACTCCAGTTCCTGTTTCTTATCCCTTATGGGTGGCTCCTATCTGCCAAGGTAAGGGACATTTTGGAAATCTGAAACAGATTTTGGAAATAAGGAAAATTGATCATCATGCGCAATGTGGATGTGAGCTGAACGGAAAAGGAAAGATCTGAATTAATGCAAAATGTGGATTCGGGGATTAGTGGATCAGGAGTTGGAACTCTGGATGAGGAACATCAACATCCATCACCAAGAATGGCTCAGCAGCACCTCTGCTGGCTAAATTGTAGGAATAACAGCGATGTTTACACCTTTAATACCTTTATAACTTTGAGACCTGCTCATGCAGTCAGTCAGTCAGTAGTTGCAGCAGCTGAACTGGCTCCTCAGTTTATTTATCAGGACAAAGACCCGATCAATCAGAGCTAACCTGAATGATTTACAATTTACACAGAGCTTGGCTGTTAGTTGTCAATCTGTATTAATTGATGCATTCTCCATGGCAACATTTTGACCAATCAGACAAGGAGAGGAACCACCAGATTCTTTCTCTCTTTCTCTCTCTCTTTCCATTTCTTTTAAAAACTTGACCTTTGTAATGGCTGGGAAGAATGGGGCTTGATTTCCAGCACGTTACCCCAGTGAGTCACAACATAGTTGGACATAGTTACAGAGCAGCAGTACATCAAATAACTACTGATACATGACTATGAATGTGATACAGTCTCTGACATAGAGTCATAGAGTCGTAGAGATGAACAGCATGGAAACAGACCCTTCGGTCGAACCTGTTCATGCTGACCAGATATCCCAACCCAATCTAGTCCCACCTGCCAGCACCCAGTCCATATCCCTCCAAAACCATTCCATTCATATACCCATCCAAATGCCTCTTGAATTTTGCAATTGTACCAGCCTCCACCACATCCTCTGGCAGCTCATTCCATACACGTACCACCCTCTGCGTGAAAGAGTTGCCCCTTAGGTCTCTTTTATACCTTTCCCCTCTCACCCTAAACCTATGCCCTCTAGTTCTGGGCTCCCCCACTCCAAGGAAAAGACTTTGTCTATTTATCCTATCCATGCCCCTCACTAGAAATGATATTCAACGCAGACTCAAAGAATGGGAATCTGACCAACATGAGTTTAACACAACCTGTTTATGTCAATATCAGTCACTTTATTACAGGGTAAGATCCTGGAATCCATTGTAAAGGATGAAATTGCTGAATACTTGGAAGTGTATGGTAAAATAGGGCAGAGTCAGCATGGTCTCATTAAGGAGAGGTCATGCCTGACAGATCTGCTGGAATTTCTGGAGGAAGTAGTGAGCACTTTAATCCAAGATGAGCCAATGGATGCTATCTACCTGAATTTCAAGAAGGTCTTTGACAAGGTGACGCACAGGAGGTTACTGAGTAAGATAAGGGCCCATGGTGTCAGAGACAATGTACTAGCATGGATAGAAACCTGGCTGTCTGGCAGAAAGCAGAGAGTGGGGATAAAAAGGGCCTTCTCAGGATGGCAGCCGGTGACAAGTGGTGTTCCACAAGGGTCAATGTTGGGACCACAATTTTTCACTTTATACATTACTGATCTAGATGTAGGAACTGAGGGCATTCTGCAGATAATACAAAGATAGGTAAAGGGACAGGTAGCATTGAGGAGGCAGGGAGGCTGCAGAAGGATTTGGACAGGTTAGCAGAGTGGGCAAAGAAGTGGAAGATGGAGTACAGTGTGGGAAAGTGTGAGGGCATGCACTTGGGAGCAAGAATGGAGGCATGGACTGTTTTCTAAATGGGTAGAAAATTCACAAGTCTGTAGTGCAAAAGGAGATTTGGGAGTACGAATCCAGGATTCTCTCAAGGTAAACTTACAGGTTGTGTCAGTAATTAGGAAGGCAAATGCAATGATGGCATTTATTTTGAGAGGACTTAGGTATAAAAGCAGGGATGTACTTCTGAGGCTCTATAAGGCTCTGGTCAGACCACATTTGGAGTATTGTGTGCAGCTTTGGATCCCATATCTCAGGGTGGATGTACTGGCCCTGGAGCATGTTCAGAGGAGGTTCAGGAGAATGGTCCCAGGAATGAAAAGCTGACCAGAAGAGGAATGTTTGGGGAATCTGGGTCTGTACTCGATGGAGTTTAGAAGGATGAGGGAGGATGTAATTGACATTAGCCTGAACCTCTGCATTATCAATCACGTGACATTTCCACTGTGTTCCTGCTACTCCAGAAACCATTCACTCACTTGGAATGGCATCTGGCTGTGCAAGTGTCTGCGGTGGTGATGTGTTTGAACATAAAACTTGCTGACACAGGAGAATGGTGCTACCAAGCTGAAGCTGATATTTCGAGTCATTAAGTGTCAATTTTGTGGATAACATTTCAGGCAGAGTTCACTCAAACACAATAAAGTTTGTGCTGCTCTGTTTCAGATTGTTTTGATCATTTGACATGTTTAATAATTGTAATAAATTGATACATTATTGCATTTCTCAACTTCTCCCTGAATGTAGTCTGGGCGTATGCATAAACGTGTTTGTACAGGAGCTCAGCAGTTGAAACATATCTGCAGTGTATTCTGTGATTAGTAACGGGTCCATGGATTGATCAGGTTCATAATGACGTTCTGTTATTCTAGCGATGAGGAAGAATACAACAGAAGGCATCCACACTACGATGAAACTACCAGAAATGGTGAACCGTAAAGTGGTGGTTTTCCTTCGGCTCTGCATCTCTGGATCGTCGCTGTTCTGGGTGTTGCGTTGACCTTGCAGTGCTCTGCGGATTAAATTAGCCATGACATTGTGTCAAACAGTTACAGTGTTGAACAATAAAATCAGGATGTATGGTAACAATGGGTTTACAATTATATCAATCCAGTCAAAGGTTACATATCCTGGCCATGTAAAATATATTGGCTCAACATCAAAAGCCCACTCCACATCATCAATTACATAGCCAGGTTCAAAAGCAAAGTACAGCTCCAGAGGTGTGTAATAATATCTGTGAACAGTTTGATTAAAAAAAAAGGTGAAGTGAAAAGCAAATAGACCCGGTGATGATCTGCAGAACTGTGTGTCCTGGGCTGGGACTAGCCTCTGTGTGCCATGAGCAATCGCTGTATTTTGGTTTTCAACAACAAACATTGCTCCTTTCCAGTCAGGCTTACTGAGTTATTGTATTGGCATTGAGAGGAAAGACCAGTTTCAGACAGCCTTGCCTTTCAACAAACCCAGTGAGACCGTGTCAGGGAAATGTTAAGCATTCTGCTGTTTGGGAATCTGGAACATTTTGATTCTGGAGTGGAGGATTGTTCCAGTACACTGAAATAATGAGACATTTTTCTCAGGTAAACAGGGTAGATCACCAACAAGTCATTCTCCTGACCATTTGCGGAGCCCCTTCTAACAGCATCATGAAGAGTTTCACCCCCCCACCCCACCGCCAGCAGCCCCGGAATCAGAATTCTTTGAGAAACTGATAGATATGGTAGTGGATCACTCTGACCCCAACTCATCTGTTATAGTGTCGCATTACAGGTTTAACACAGGAAATAGACTTCCTGGGAAACCAGTTAGTGAATTCTTGATGAGACTGTGGAAATTTCCAGAACACTGTGAGTATGAGCCAGAACTTTGGGAAATATTAAGGGATCATTAAGTTTGTGGAATTAATAATATTACAACTGAACCAGATCTGAACCTCAGGAAAGCCAAAGAGCTGGACATTTCCTCCAATAATGTGGAATGGGGGCTCAGGAGCTTCAGGGGTCCATAGATGGTACCCTTCTCATCCTTAGGCAAGGTCCTTACTGCAGAGTCAAGTCCCCAATGGGTAATACTCATGGCTCCTGTTTGTTCCCAAGGAAGGGGGTTTGGAAGCGGAGGCTGTAAAGTTCCAGAACTGGGTGGGAAATTTCTCCATAATACAGTGAGGAGCAGGAAAGGCTATGCCACACTTGTAGTCACAGAGTTCACACCAGACAATGCTACCCAAAACATATAGCACGCACCGCCCAGGCCAGAGATGCGGAGTCACCTCAAGATGGGGTTTTGTAAAGAAATCACCCAAGGTTGAGGAACTGATATAGCTGAATCACATTACTACTCCCAACATCATCCCAATTGAAATAAAATGCCAAGTAAATGGCCAGGCCCTTAGACATGGAGTTCGTCACAGGACTACTCGATCTCTTGGGGAGTAAACCTTTAGGAAACAGCAAACGGACATCTTGTCTTTAAGCCTATGAGACACAGAGCTGCATTGGTCACTGCATTGAGGAATCATTATATTATTGGGATCACTGTAACCGCAGTTACATGAGAGGGGTTCAACAGACAGTCAGACTCCCCTTGCTGGTGGCAGAAGGGGCAGGTCTCATTGGTTTGGGAAGGAATTGGCTACACAAAATCTGCCTGGATTGGTAACTGATTTTTAAGATGGCTACCAGTGATCTATATCAAGGCATTGGGAAGTATCCCAGAGTGTTCCAAGAAGGCCTTGGGAAGACAAAAAGCACTCGGGCCAAGAACAGAGGCCTGACTAAATTACTTCAAAACATGGTTGGTCCCTCTTGCAGCAGAGTGGAGGGCAAATTGGAATGTCGAGAGGAAGTGGGCATCATACCCCCAGTGTGTTGAATGGGCCATCCTAATAGTCCTAGTTGTAAAATATGAAGACTCTGTCTATGTGGGGATTATGAGGTGACAGTCAACAGAGTTTCCTGCTTAGACAGATACCCCTTGCCACATAGTAGAGCTTTGTCTGAAAAGTTGGCTGGGAGTCACATATTTTCTAAATTGTAAATGAGCCCCGCCTACCTCCAACTGGAGCTTGAGGGGCCATGCAGGAAGTATGTCACTGTAATTCCTCACAAAAGATTGTATGAGTACACTTGCTTGTCCTTTGGGTCATCCTCAGCTGGTGCTGATGTTCAAAGGGTAATAGAGAGCTTCCTCCAAGTGGTGCCCAGAGACTATCTGGGTGGCATTTCAATCTCAGAGGGAACCACAAAGGAACATTTGTGGAGTTTGGAGGAGGGCTTCCTGCATTTTTCTGAGGCTGGCATCTGGCTAAATAGGGAAAAATGTGTGTTCAGGTAAATGGATCATTTTACCTTGGGGACAGAGTTGACAAAGATGGATTATACCCTGTTGAAGAGAAAATGAAAACTAAACCAAAGGGACACTGACTCCAAGGAACATAATGGAGTTGAGGTTTCTCCAAGGTCTCAAAAATTACTCGAGGGAGATGCAATCCATGTAAGGAACGTTGGTGACTGCTCTCCAGGCACCTTGGGAGTTAACCTTTTAAAAAACAGGCTGATATTGTATGTGATCAAAACTGAGGAGAAAATTGCACAAAAAGTATGTTGACCACCTCCAGCAGGAACCCTCCACAGAGGGGATTGTTTCAATGGACACACCACCGAGGGGGAGCTCCCTGCACTGACTCTTTGATGGTCTTCACTGAAGAGACATTCACTGACTTATTATATCCCCCTCGATCAGACCTGGAAAGCAACAGAAATGGGGCCATGAACAAAACCACACAGGAAGCCCCATCGTCATAGGAGCAAGGGGGAGATCACTCAGACTTGGAGGGGGAGGGATGTGAGAATCTCTTTAAAACTCCTGGGAATCATGAATGAATCTCCCTGTCGAGCAAGTTGAGAATGAATTCCCTTGGTAACAGGCAATAACCTCTTGCTAGAACACATCACCTGAGCCCATGATAAAGCAGACCCAATGAAGGGAAGTGGTGGCCTCGGGATAATGTCACTGGCTCGGTCACTCAGGCTAATTCTCTGGAGGCACATGTTCAAATCCAGCCACAGCTTCTGGTAGGATTCAGGGCTCTTGTGGCAAATTGATAGTGTCCCGACCTCTGAGCCAGACAGCCTGGGTTCAAGATCCACCTGCTCCTCAGGTATGGAATGACATCTCTGAAT
This sequence comes from Chiloscyllium plagiosum, assembly GCF_037043375.1. Taxonomy (NCBI): domain Eukaryota; kingdom Metazoa; phylum Chordata; class Chondrichthyes; order Orectolobiformes; family Hemiscylliidae; genus Chiloscyllium; species Chiloscyllium plagiosum. The sequence goes on from NW_028270148.1 coordinate 97,160,128, forward strand.
GAGTTGATTCGGGAAAAAGAAGTGCAGACCCTGATTAATAAAAATATAAAGCAGGCTCAGTTGGGTAATAGATTGGGAAAAAAAATCACTTCGTGCAGGAGAGAAACCATTCAATTGTGTGTGATATCATTCCTGAATATAAAATTAAAATCAGACCCAGGGATGTCTGTCTGTCTGTCCCGGGCTGGGACTAGCCTATCTACATCATGAGGAGTGGCTCTGTTTTGGTGTTGAATAATAAATGATGCTCCTCTTCAGTTAGGTTTGCTGACATATTACAAAGGGGTTGCCAATTTAAGACAGAGGAGTAATTGATTTTCTGAGAGGGTAGTGATTCTAAAGAATTCTTCACTACGGAGGAGTGTTGAAACTAGGCCAGTATGTTCCAGACTGAGAGCGAGAGATTTTTAATCAATCAGGGAATCAGCAGTTATGGGCAAAAGGCAGGAAATTGGAATTGAGTCTTAGCAGCGAAGTGATGCTCTCATTGAATGGTGGGGCTGAGTTGAAGGGCTGAATGGACTACATCTACTCCTGTATCTAATGGTCTGATGGAATCTATCACATTGCTGTGGTCTGGAGACAGTTGTAGGCCAGACTAGGTAAGGACAGCAGATTCCCTTTCCGAGAGGACATTAGTGAACCACACAATGAACAGCGGTTTCCTGCTCACCACTAGCTATTTGGATGTGGTGGGATTTCAGCACTTGTTTCCAGCCATTAGACTAATATCTCTGCGTTATTCAATATAAATCATTGGCTCATCTGACATGGCATCTGACTGTACAAATACCTGTTTTGGTTCTCTGGTAGAACACATCACGTGCTGACACAGGAGAAATGTTACCACAGCAGTGAGGCTGACACTTAGAGAATAAAGTATCCATTTTGAGGACAACATTTCATCCAAATTCAATCAAATATGATGAAGGTTTTGCTTCTCGGTTTCAGTTTATTTCGATTATTTGAAAAATTTTATAAGTGCAATAAAGGGATACATTATTGCATTCCTCAATTTCTCCCTGAATTTAGTCTGGGCCAATGCATAAATACACGTGTTTGTACAGGAGCTCAGCAGTTGAAACATATCTGCTGTGCAGTCTGCAATAAATAACGGATCCATGAATTGATCTGGCTCATATGACGTTCTGTAATCCTGGAAGTGAAAAAAAATACAACATATGGCATCCACAGCACGATGAAAGTGCTAGAAATGGCAAACAGTAAAAAGATGGATTTCCTTCGGCTCTGCATCTCTGGATCGTCGCTGTTCTGGGTGTTGCGATGACCTTGCAGTGCTCTGCGGGTTCGATTAGCCATCACAATGTGGCGAACAGTCAGTGCATTGAGCAGTAAAATGAGAAAGTATGGCAATAGTGGGTTTAAAATTGTATCAAGCCAGTCAAATGTTATCCATCCTGGCCATGTAAAATATGCTGGCTTGAAATCAACAGTCCACTCTACATTGTCAATTATATAGCCATATTTTTGATGCACGATACAACACACAGGGTTGTTAGCCGCAGTCTTCTCCCTGCAATACCTCTCTCTGAGCTTTTGACAACAAATGAGGACAAAGCGATCGACAGTGAAAGCGACTGTCAGCCAGACAGAGCAGTCAACAAGCACATAGTTGATCACCTCATTGATGCTCACTATGGAAGTGTAGTGTAAAAATGAAAATGGGAAATAGTAATAAAGTATGTAATAGATTATCACATTGAAAATAAGGACCATCAAGTCCACTATTGTCATACCCACCAAGTAAAGAGTGATGCCTTTGGACAGACCACAGCCTCCTTTGATCAGAAGGACAATTGTCAAGAATTTAGCTACAAAAACAAGAGTCAAATCTCCAAATTAATTGCAAAGCAGAATTTAGAAATTACAACAAAAATGAGGTGCAAAACCCGCATGAATTCATGTAAAACTCCGTTATCTCACTTTTTAGATTAGAATCAATCTAAACATCATGGCATAGACAGAGAACACAGGGGGCGAACACCTTCAACATATTGTCCAGCTATCACCATTGTTAACAGCTTACCTGAGAATGCAACTTTTTCAAAAAAGATTTTGTGATTTACACATGAAAGAAGTGAAACTATCACTATATTCTAACAGATGAAAGGCTTAACAGACAATCAATGTTTCAATGTATAATTTCAGTTACATCACACTGTAAATTTTTGCTATAAATTCTGTGTGTTAGGATTAAGCCCTCCACTACCACCTGATGAAGGAGCGACGCTCCGAGAGCTAGTGTTGTTCCAGTTAAACCTGTTGGACTATAACCTGGTGTTGTGTGATTTTTTTAAAAATTGAGGTCATTCATTCCAATAGTTCGATGTTAATATTCATGCTTCATATAAAACTTCCTCCTCTAACTTCACCTCAACACAATAGGATGTCCTTTTGTTCACATTTCTTTCTTATTAATTCCCCAAATCTGACAAGCTCACACAGTCTGTGTGGTTTGATAACACTGCACTGATCATGAAGAGAAAAGCTTTTCTCCCAAACCAGAATATGTGGCAGCATGACAATGAGACAAAGAGCAAACACCCTCTCCGTTGCTTCATTCCCCAATCCTGGCTGCCAGAGGATAGAAGGATGATTTTCGGTGTGGATGAACCACAACAATCAGCACCTTCAAATGGATCCAAACATGAGACAAGAGAAACACACAGTTAAGGAGAGCTGCAAACACATGGTCCTCGACATTATGGGATATGTTTTACAGATACATCCTTAAATCTGCCATCTTCTGGATCCCAGGAAATGTTTTTAAATAACATTATCAATGCATATTGTAGGAAGTGTACTATATTGAAGGAAGACCTAACTGGGTGCTGCATTAAGGGAGATAATTTGAGGTTCTATGCTTGATCAATGCATCAAGAGCAAGAACAAAATTCGAGTGTGAATTTTTAGACAAATGCAAAACACTCAGTTTCAGTTTCTTACCAGAAACTCCAAATATTCCAAGAAAATGATAGTAAATGAAAGTTATCTGCTCGATTATTGATAGATCCATAAGTACCATCTTGGGAACTGGAAGATGAAACTAATCAGTTACAACCGACGTGAAGCACCAGACATTTTCATTCATATCAGCTTCTTATATAAAACAAGTAACCCCCCTGTGATTCTCTTCATTTGTAAAGGGAGCAGAATTACTCCCAGCTCTTGAACATACATGTATAATTAATGTTGCCAGAGATTAGGCAATATATTTATACAGTTTGAAATGAAGTAATTGCAAATAAAGAATAGTGTTCTGAAAACATCCATACTGTTAATAAATGGGTATTTATGAATTGCAGAAGAATGTTCAACCTTCAGCAAAGTAAAGTTTGAAATTGCATTGTTTTTGGAAATATACTAATTGATTAAATCTGGAATTTTGAATTGAATGAAATTGATGTTCCTGGTAGGTCTTTGAAATAATTGTGGTCTCCATTGGTGATTGTGGATTCAGAAGGTGATCTCTGAGGATTTTTGGTGAATATCTGCAGTGCATCGTGTGGATAGTCCACACTGCTGCGACTGAGTAAAGGTGGAGGGAGTGAATGTGAATGTCTTGCCAATCAAGTGGGTTGCTGTATCCTGGATGGTATAAAGCTTCTGCAGTGATTTGGGAGCTGCAACCATCAGGGAAATTAGAAATATCCCATCACACTCCTGGTTGGTTCATTGTGGACGGTGGACTGGCTTTGGGAGTCAGTTGCTTGCTGCAGTATTCCTCGTGTTGTAGCTGCACTGGAACAGCTTGGCTGGGGGAGCGGCAAATTCTGCACCATAAGTCTTCAGTGCTATTGCCGGAATACTGTCAGGAGCCATATCCCATATCCAGTGCCTCCAACAGTTTCTTCATATCACATGAAGTAAACAGAATTATCTGATGATTATTTTCTGTGATGTTGTGGACCACTGGAGGAGTCCGAGCTGGATCACCCACTCAGCACTTCTGGTTGAAGGTTGCTGGGAATGTTTCAGTCTTATCATCAACACTGATGTGTTGGGCTCTCCCATCAATGAGGATGGGGAGATATGTGGAGCCTCCTCCTCCATTCAGTGAGTTGTTTAATTGTCTCTTATCATTCATGACTGGATGTTGCAGCACTGCAGAGTATAGATCTGATCCATTGGTTGTGGGATCATTTAGCTCTGTCTATCACTTGCTGTTTTTTGTTGTTTGGTCTGTAACCTAATGTTTGGGTTTGCCTTGGTACTGCTCCTGGCATGCCCTCCTCGGTGCTCATTGTTGAGTGGGGGATATGCCTGGCCATGAGGTTACAGATTGTGCTGGAGTACAATTCTGCTGCTATTAATGACCCACAGCATCTCATGGATGCCCAGTTTTCAGTTTCACTATGATAATGCCACACAACACAATGGAGGGTATTCTCAATGTGAAGTCAGGACTTTGTCTCCACAAGGATTGTGTGGTACTCACTCTAGTTGGTAATATCATGGACAGATGTATCTGCAGATGGTGGATTGGTAAGGATGAGGTCAAGTATGTTTTTCCCTCTTGTTGGTTGTCATACCAGTGGAAGATTTAGACCATTACTTCAAGAACGAAACTGGGAAAAAGCCATCAAGAAACCACCAGAACCGGAGGGACCATTCCTCGAACACCAAGAATAATAGGTAAAAACAATGACTGCAGATGCTGGAAACCAGATTCTGGATTTGTGGTGCTGGAAGAGCACAACAGTTCAGGGAGCATCCGAGGAGCAGTAAAATCGATGTTTTGGGAAAAAGCCCTTCATCAGGAATACAGGCAGAGAGCCTGAAGTGTGGAGAGATAAGTGAGAGGAGGTTGGGGGTGGGGAGAAAGTAGCATCAAGTACAATAGGTGAATGGGGGAGGGGATGAAGGTGATAGGTTGGGGGGGGCAGAAGAGTGTAGTGGATAGGTGGAAAAGAGGATAGGCAGGTAGGACAAGCCATGGGGACAGTGCTGAGCTGGAAGTTTGGGACTGGGGTGAGGTGGGGGAAGGAGAAATGATGAAACTGTTGAAGTCCACATTGATGCCCTGGAGTTGAAGTATTTCAAGGTGGAAGATGAAGCGTTCTTCTTCCAGGTGTCTGGTGGTGAGGGAGCGGCGGTGAAGGGGGCCCAGGACCTTCATGTCCTCGGCAGAGTGGAAGGGGGAGTTGAAATGTTGGGCCACAGGGTGGTTTGGTTGATTGGTGCGGGTGTCCCAGAGATGTTCCCTAAAGCACTCTGCTAGGAGGCGTCCAGTCTCCCCAATGTAGAGGAGACCGCATCGGGAGCAACGGATACAATAAATGATATTGGTGGATGTGCAGGTAAAACTTTGATGGATATGGAAGGCTCCTTTAGGGCCTTGGATGGAGGTGAGGGAGGAGGTGTGGGTGCAGGTTTTGCAATTCTTGCGGTGGCAGGGGAAGGTACCAGGATGGGAGAGTGGGTTGTAGGTGGACGTGGACCTGACCAGGTAGTCACGGAGGGAACAGTCTTTGTGGAAGGCGGAAAGGGGTCGAGAGGGAAATATATCCCTGGTGGTGGGGTCTGTTTGGAAGTGGTGGAAATGTCAGCGGATGATTTAGTTTATACGAAGGTTGGTAGGGTGGAAGGTGAGCACCAGGGGCATTCTGTCCTTGTTACGGTTGGAGGGGTGCAGTCTGAGGGCGGAGGTGCTGGATGTGGACGAGATGCGTTGGAAGGCATCTTTAACCACATGGGAAGGGAAATTGCGGTCTCTAAAGAAGGCGGCCATCTGGTGTGTTCTGTGGTGGAACTGGTCCTCCTGGGAGCAGATACGGTGGAGGTGGAGGAATTGGGAATACGGGACAGCATCTTTGCAGGAGGTAGGGTGGGAAGAGGTGTAATCCAGGTAGCTGTGGGAGTCGGTGGGTTTGTAAAAAATGTCGATGTCATGTCAGTCGTCATTAATGGAGATGGAGAGGTCCAAGAAGGGGAGTCGTCATTAATGGAGATGGAGAGGTCCAGGAAGGGGAGTCGTCATTAATGGAGATGGAGAGGTCCAGGAAGGGGACTTCCTCCAAGACTTCTCTTTCCCCGGCCCCCGACGCCTCATCTTCACCATGGATATCCAATCCCTCGACACCTCCATCCGCCATGACCAGGGCCTCCAAGCCCTCCGTTTCTTCCTCTCCCGACGATCCCAACAATACCCTTTCACCGACACTCTCATTCATTTGGCCGAACTGGTCCTCACCCTTAACAATTTCTCCTTCGAATCCTCCCACTTCCTCCAGACCAAAGGGTTAGCCATGGGCACTTGTATGGGCCCCAGCTATACCTGTTCCTTTGTTCGCTACACAGAACAGTCAATCTTCCATAATTACACCGGCACCACTCCCACCTCTTCCTCTGCTACATTGATGGCTGCATTGGCGCCACCTCGTGCTCCTGCAAGGAGGTTGAGCAATTCATCAACTTCACCAACATATTCCACCCTGACCTTAAATTTACCTGGACCATCTCTGACACTTCCCTCCCCTTCCTGGACCTCTCCATCTCCATTAATGACGACTCCCCTTCCTGGACCTCTCCATCTCCATTAATAATGAATCCCCTTCCTGGACCTATCCAACTCCATTAATGACGACCCATCTCAGACACCTCCCTTCCCTTCCTGGACCTCTCCATCTCCATTAATGACGACTCCCCTTCCTGGACCTCTCCATCTCCATTAACGACGACCCATCTCAGACACCTCCCTTCCCTTCCTGGACCTCTCCATCTCCATTAATGACGACTCCCCTTCCTGGACCTCTCCATCTCCATTAACGACGACCCATCTCAGACACCTCCCTTCCCTTCCTGGACCTCTCCATCTCCATTAATGACGACTGACTTGACACCAACATTTTTTACAAACCCACCGACTCCCACAGCTACCTGGATTACACCTCTTCCCATCCTACCTCCTGCAAAGATGCCGTCCCGTATTCCCAATTCCTCCACCTCCACCGTATCTGCTCCCAGGAGGACCAGTTCCACCACAGAACACACCAGATGGCCTCCTTCTTTAGAGACCGCAATTTCCCTTCCCATGTGGTTAAAGATGCCCTCCAACGCATCTCGTCCACATCCAGCACCTCCGCCCTCAGATTGCACCCCTCCAACCGTAACAAGGACAGAATGCCCCTGGCGCTCACCTTCCACCCTACCAACATTCGTATAAACCAAATCATCTGCTGACATTTCCACCACCTCCAAACAGACCCCACCACCAGGGATATATTTCCCTCTCAACCCCTTTCCGCCTTCCGCAAAGACCGTTCCCTCCGTGACTACCTGGTCAGGTCCACGCCCACCTACAACCCACTCTCCCATCCTGGTCCCTTCCCCTGCCACCGCAGAAATTGCAAAACCTGCACCCACACCTCCTCCCTCACCTCCATCCAAGGCCCTAAAGGAGCCTTCCACATCCATCAAAGTTTTACCTGCACATCCACCAATATCACTTATTGAATCCGTTGCTCCCGATGCGGTCTCCTCTACATTGGGGAGACTGGACGTCTCCTAGCAGAGCGCTTTAGGGAACATCTCTGGGACACCCGCACCAATCAACCACACCACCCCGTGGCCCAACATTTCAACTCCCCCTTCCACTCTGCCGAGGACATGGAGGTCCTGGGCCTCCTTCACCGCCGCTCCCTCACCACCAGACACCTGGAAGAAGAACGCTTCATCTTCCACCTTGAAACACTTCAACCCCAGGGCATCAATGTGGACTTCAACAGTTTCATCATTTCTCCTTCCCCCACCTCACCCCAGTCCCAAACTTCCAGCTCAGCACTGTCCCCATGACTTGTCCTACTTGCCTATCTTCTTTTCAACCTATCCACTCCACCCCCCAACCTATCACCTTCATCCCCTCCCCCACTCACCCATTGAACTCTCTGCTACTTTCTACCCACCCCCACCCTCCTCTCACCTATCTCTCCACCCTTCAGGCTCTCTGCCTGTATTCCTGATGAAGGGCTTTTGCCCGAAATGTCGATTTTAATGCTCCTCAATGCTCCCTGAACTGCTGTGCTCTTCCAGCTCCAGCACCAAGAATAATACCCTGTCAGGAAAACCACTCAGCTCACGCATTGAGCAAGACGGCCAGATCTATCTTCATCAACAAAAAGACGTGTCTCCATAACACTACACCAGAATTTTTTTGGAAACCCAAACATTGCTCTTTCCCATTCATTCAAAGGACCATAAGAGTGAAATCAGTTCACAATATGTGCAATTTAAAGAGCTCAATTGTAGAAATGTGATCTACTTCCTTTGTTTCCGTTAATGAAACAATTGTGTGTGTCTGTCTGTCTGTCCATGAGGGAGTGAGTGTTTTTCAATGCATGTACATTTCAGATGGTTGTGGGAATACATTTCGGGCAAATCTTATTCGGGTTTTTGTGATGTGGGCAATAGCAAGTCATGTGACAGAATCAGGTGACACGTGCAGCGAGGCCCATCTAAACGTCAGGATGGTCTTGCTCCACTTTTCATGTTTTTGATAAGTGACATGGGCAAAACGTCACTGGGCAGCAGGGAGATGGGAATTGATGGGCATTAGTGATGGCTGAACACCACTTTGCCTCATTAATATTCAGCCCCACGCGTTCCCAAAAACAACAAACAAGCTCAGTTTCTTGGAAAACGCAACAACGAAACCAAAGCGAACACCTTGTGGATTCAGCTCACCGCTTGCTCTGAAAGACCTTCGTGATGGAGACCGGGCACCAACATCTCAGGGCACAGTTCATGGGCATCAGTCACATGCACCCCACCTCCATGGACATTGGCATCCAACACATGCCAGCTTCAAAAAAACCCCATGTCATATATCGAGCCCACTTACAGGACCCTTCTACACTTCAATGCTGCCCCTTGGTGTGCACTGACAACTCTCATTGTAACGCTGCAGCAAGGACCCTGTACATTCAGGGCCACACACCCAGCTCATGGACTGGACCAGGCTGCATCTCCAACCTCTCCACTTACACTCAGAGCACTTACTCACTCGGAGCCAACTTGGATGCGCAAGCATCCCTCCTCCCATTGCTTTGGTTCACGTTTTCTGCTCATTTTCTCTCTCAGCCAGGCTCATACACTGCTGTCTGACCTTGCCATTGAGCACAGACACAAAGCCAGGAAGCTTGTCAGAGTTGTCAGCAGGGCCCAGTCAAGTCAAGGCAGAGAGCTTTCTCTCAGGGGTTCCCTATGCAGTAAGTCAGGGGCAGCCTCCAGTACCAGTCCAGGGCCTGCTCGGGGCAGTCAGAGTCAGGAGCCTCTCCTTATCATGGGAGAGCTGTCGAATGGCAGGCAGCCATCCTACCACCTTGAGTCTTTCTGTCCTGTTTGGGCTGTTCTCCTCTTAGAATGAGAGTGAGGCAGGTATTAAGAGAGATGAGAGTGGGTGGCACAGCTGTTGCTGTTGGTGTGGGAGGCATGGTGCCCTGACTGAGTGAGTAGGCAGTGCAGAGGGCATGCAGGGTTAGTGGTGTTGGAGGTTGAGCTGGATAACAGCCAATGGGGGAGATGTTGCAGACAATAGTGAGAGTGGGTAAAGGATGAACCTTAGTGGGTGGTGGGTACAGGAGCAGAAACAGAGTGAGTGTGAGGTATTGGGGAGAAGATGGTGCAACGTAACCTGGCAGAGTGGAGAAGGTCATTGACCTTCTTCGGACAGCGCTGGGCATTCCTCCAGGTGGCTGAGACTGTACTGACCCGGGTGGGAACCTCAGAAGGGCTGGCATGGTCTGGTGTCGGGGTCTCCTCTCCTGCCCCTGGAGCTGGAGAAAGCCCTGCGTCAGCAGCACCCCATCCAGTAGGAGCCTGCCCGCAGTGTGGGGTACCGATTTCCCCCTGTCTGCCATTCCTGGGGCAAATATCAGCAACTGTCCAGGGCAGCTCCACACTGACAGCTTCATCATTCAGTCCCGATCCAAGCAGAATACAGAAAGTACAGGAGAGAGATTAAGAATGGAATGGGCAAAGAGATTTTATCCCACCTCTGGTTACTGACTCTCTGCTCAAAGGGTTTTGTTTCTCTCCAATCTATCAAAACATCTCACAATTTTGAATAAGGGAACAATCCCAAATTCTTTCATTTCTTCACACAATTGAAATCCCTTTTGTCTGGCTCCAGACTGATTAACCTGCTTGGTATCCACTTCAACCCTGACTTCCTGCCGAACTTTCTAAACATTCCTTTGTGTGTGTATTCCAGACCAGGACAGCAAACAGCAAGGTTGTGAGACCTCACATTCAACAACAGCAGAAATGATCAAACAATCTGCTGTCAGTGATGTTGGTTAGAGGATAAATATCTAATATTCCGGTTGATCAAGAGGTTCACATCATCAATGTAACAACACACACTGAGTAACAGAAACGTCATGCAGGGCGTATACACATCACTGATCTCCTTTATTTCCAGCATCAATCACTTCAATAATAAGGAGACAATGGGGACCTGCTGATGCTGGAGAAATCAGAGTTGGTGAAGCTTGGAGCTGGAAAAGGCACAACAGATCCTGAGGAAGGGTCCTGTCTGAAACCAATGGGAAGGTGAAAGGGGCCATGGTACTAGAGTTCAGGGAAAGAGACATTGTTGGGCTGCAGTTAGTGACACAGCACTACTCATCGGAAAGCAGGAGGCAAGCTTTTGGCAACATTTAATTAGATCATGGCTGACCTATTCCTCAACTCCATTTATCTCTATAATAATTACCCAACAAACATTAATCACTCAGGTCTTCAAATATTTAGTAATCTTTTCTGCTGTCATTTGTGTGAAAAGTGCTTTCTGGTTTCTCTCCCAGCTCTAATGCTTCACCTTGGGATGGCGCAGTGGCACACTGCATAGCACTGCTGCCCCCCAGCATCAGGGACCCAGGCCCAACTCCAGCCTTGGGTGACAGTCTGTATGTTCTCCCAGTGTCTGTGTGGGCCTCCACCAGGCACTCCTGCCCTCTCCCAAAACCCAAAAACATATATTTACATATTTATAAAGTCACGCATTGTTCCAGCTGATTCTACTGCGGTCTGTATTACCGTCTAAAAATGTGGAGATTTGGTTCAGTTGAAGGTAGGTTAGAGGTTGTTAGCTTTGAGTTAATTCCATGGTGCCTGTGTGAGCTGATAAAGAATGTTTAAACCTTTGACCCAGCTGCGAGGCTTCCAGAAGCAAGACAGTCCTGAGGTTGCGATGGCTATAATTATTAAAGAAGCTATTCGTTAAACAGAAACTGGGAGGTTTTGGGTCTAAAAGGAAACATAAGTAAAAAGAGAAAAGTCAAACCCAAAATCTGTCAAAAACATGGTGTGTTGTGCTGAACCAAAGGACTCAGGAAATTTATGTTTGGACAGAGAGCGTGTGGTCGAGTAAATTGGGGAGGGTCGATTAGCTCTCTAAAGAGAGAAGAAATCTAGATATGGAAGACTTGCCAAGCAAGTGTCAATGTGTATTCCATGGGGTGTAATGTGTGACTGTCAATGATACCAATATCGTTCCATTCATTTTATTCCACTGTGGATGCCACCATTCATACAAACTGGACACTGTTGTCACATGGTGCGGGTGTAAGATCGATGTAGTGTGGTGCTGCACAGCAACATGTCCGCTCCCTTGACTCATGATGGCTGGAAACCACAACAACCTGTCTTGCTTTGTGTCTCCACCAAAGGGAAGATACAACAGAAATACTGTGAGCCTTTAATGGCAGAGGAAGAGAAGAGGATGAAGTTCTGAGAAGAGAATATGGGAAATTAGGGAGGAGGTTAAAAAATAGGTCCTGGAGGGTAGTAATGCCTGGATTACACCCATTGTCATGTGTCAGTGACAGTAGGAATAGGAGGATACGGCAGGTGAATGTGTGGTTAAAGAGCTGTTGCAGGGGAGAAGGATTCACAGTTTTGGATCGTTGGAATCTCTTCTGGGATAGGGGTGTTCTGTCTAAGAAGGACGGGCTACACCTGAGTTCGAAGGGCACTAACAAACCCATGGGGAGATTTGTTGGAGCAACTTGGGAGGATTTAAATTAGTCAGGGGACCAGGTGGGAGATAATCATACTTCTAACTCATGGAGGCTGTGGTCTGTCCAAAGGGATCTCCCTTTATTTGGTGGGTATGACGACAGTTGATCTCCTGGTCATTATTTCTAATGTGATAATCTACCACATGCTTTACTGCTATTTCCCATTTTCATTTCTACACTTCACCTCAATAAGGAGCATCAATGAGGTGATCAACTACACAGCTGTTGATTGCTCTGTTTGGCTCACGGTTGCTTTCACTGTCGATCGTTTTGTCCTCATTTGTTGCCAGAGGTTGAGAGCAAAGTATTGCAGGGAGGAAACTGCAGCTGTGGTGATAACGACTATGTGTGCTGTGTCCTCACACATAAATATTCCCTTGTATTTTGATTTTGGGCCAATCTATATCATTAACAATGTGGATTGGGGCGCTCATTTCAAACCAGACTATTTTATCTTGCCAGGATGGATCAGGTTTGACTGGCTTGATACAGTTTTAAACCCACTATTACCACGCTTTATCATTTTACTGCTCAAAGCATGGACTGTCCGACACATTGTGATGGCTAATCGAACCCACAGAGCACTGCAAGGTCAACGCAACACGCAGAACAGCGACGATCCAGAGATGCAGAGCCGAAGGAAATCCATCACTTTACTGTTCACCATTTCTGGCACTTTCATCGTGCTGTGGATGCCATATATTGTGTTCTTCCTCATTTCGAGGGTTACAGATACATTTTATGAGCCAGATCATTATACTAATCCCTTACTTCTCACAAAGTATACTGGAGATATGTTTCACCTGCTGAACTGCTATGCAAACACAGTGTTTTATGCATTGGCTCAGTCTAAATTCAGAGAAATGTTGAGAAATGCAATAATGTATCAATTTCTTGCAATTATTCAATGCGTCAAATATTCTTTTAAAAAGTGACTGGAAACAAAGTTGCCAAGCATTCACATCATTCCACTGAATACGACAATTCTGTCCTCCTAAGTCTATACTAACCACAAGTAATAGTCTTGGTTCTGTGGTGTAGTCTCACCTCTGCATCACAGGGTTATGTGTCCAGGAAGATCAGATTTAACCTGATACAGAGTCCTCTCCCCAACAGTAATTCTGCTGGAGCCATCCTTGTCATTGCATGAGGAATGGTCCCATAATCAAAGAGGAACTGCGACAGTTTGGTCTCAAGTGAGGCTGTAGACTGTTTCTTTTCGCCTGCCTTCACAGTTTGGACTGTTCTTTCTGCCAGATTATTGGATGATGGATTGTATGGAACTGTCCTGATCAATTGAAAAACATTTGACTTGAGGAAATAGTCAGATTCCCTGCTGGGAAATGATAGACTATTATCTGTGACCAACACTTCCAGGACTTAGTGTATTGCAAAAAATGCACACAATTATTCAATTGGCAGATCTGTGTTTGAGGAATGAACTCTATGCACATCCGACCATGTTGAGTAACTATTCATAATGACTAAGAACATTGACCCCATGAAAGGACCTGCACAGTTGACGTGTAAGCGAGTCTAGGGTTTAACCAACCATTCCCACCAACACACAGGTAATATTTGAAACAGTAAAAGCGAACTGTGCTGATACTGTGACTTTAAGAGGTTATTTTATACTGTTTTTTTTTAAAGAGCAGTTTTAAGGCAGAGGTTCTGAGCAGGCTACCAGAGCCACTAGAGTAGACAGCGTGTGAGGCCATGGGTGTTTTTTTTTTAAATTTGGAACAATAGTAGCAGCCTGGATGGGTGTGGTCAAACTCCCACAGAACGAGGATCATGCTATTGGAATCTTGGGAAATATCTAAAATTCAGTTGTACATGAAGCAGCTTGAAGTCGAGGCAATGGCAAAGGAAAGGAAAGAATAACCCTAGCTGAACAAAGAGAAAGAGAAATGGAAATAAAACAGTTTGAATTTCAATTGAAAGCAGAGGAAAAGCAGAGAGAGAAAGAAGAAAGAGGCAAACTGAGAGAAGAAAGGGAAACAAAGAGAGATTTTGAACTTGGAACTGAGAGCTCACAGTCGACTTAAAATGGCAAAGGTAGAGATGAAAAATAGAACTGTGGATGAAGACAGGGATAGAGAGAAATCCCATTGTAGCCAAAGGCCTATGGGGATCTGTTTAAATTGGCCCAAATGTTGCCTAAGTTCGATGAGAAGGATACAGGAACCCTTCTCTTTACATTTGAGAAATGGTCCGTGATCGTGTGGTTATTGTTGATACAAAAATTCATTTGGACATAGACCTTGTGAGGGATTTGTATCACTATCAGAAGAGTTGTCTGGGGAGTATAGTTACATGATAAAGGCCAACATAAAAGCACCAGAAGCCTTCAGACAGCATTTCAGGAATTTAAGGAGGGAAACTGGTCAAATGTATATTGAATTTGAAAGGATCAAACAAAATATCTTTGAGAGGTGGATAAAGGGATTGAAAATAGATCAAATATATGACTCTCTTAGAGAGACAATTACTTACAGGGCATTCAAGACTTCACTTCCTGAAGTAATAAGAATTCATGTGGAAAAGCAGAGAGTTAAAACTGCAAGATTAGCAATGGAAATGCCAAATGATTATGAGTTGGTTCATAAATCAAAATTTGGCATCCGACAATAATTTCAATCTGTGAGGCAGAGAAATGGGGGAAAAGTAAAATTCTCAAGTGGTAAGGGAAAGGGAGATCCCATTGACGATAGTAAAGATAGTTTATTACAGGGTAAACAGGGAACCTGCAATGGGCAGAGAGAAGTAAAAAAGGTCAGCTGTTTTCATTGCAATGAGATGGGCCACATGAGGCCATCGTGTTGGTGGGTTAGAAAAAGCACTGGGATGAGCCCGGGAGGTTCCCAGAAATGGAAAAGGAAAGCACAGTGGAGGGTAAAAAACTGCACCATAATGTACAGCCTGGTCAGGGACTGGTTGAGAAGAAAGTGACAGATCGCTTTAAATAATTTCCTTCTGAGGGTAAAGCCTGTGTGCGTGTGTACGCCAGGTGGAGCAGGGAAAGAAATTAAAATTTTGAGAGATACAAGTCAATCTTTGATGGTGAGAAATGAGGAGGTGTGTAGTTCAGAAGGAGTGTTGTGAGGTAAAGTGGTAATATGTGGAATTCATGGTGAGAGGAGCAGTGTGCCATGATAAAAAGTGAGGTTGGAGAGTCTGGTGAAATGTAGCTAAATGGTGGAAGGAGTACTAGAGGAACTCTCAGTTCCAGTAAACCAACTTATCCTTAGTAATGATATAGCTGGATCACAGGGGAGTGAAGCCTACTGTGGTTGAAAAGCCAGTGGGCAAACTGACAACTGAGGTGCACAGGAATTTTTCCAGACTGTGTGGCAATTGGGTTACAAAGCCACAATCTGAAGCAGCAGGAGAAATCAAGGAATAAAGATAAGGAAGTTAAAGTTCATTTTGTCAAAGACTATGTTTGATCAAATGGTTGAGAGAAAAAAAAACAAGAACAGGTGGAAGACAAAGTGGATATTTCTTGTTCAGAGAAATTAACTGAATTATCACAGAGAGATTATAACAGAAACTAAAGCAGTTGTATCATAAAGCATACACAGATAAAGAATCTGAGTGTATCCCAGAATGTCATAATTTTAACAATGATGTCCCAATGAGGAGAACTGGGCAGAAGTTCATCAAGTTGTATTACTGGTGGATCATAGAATTGAGGTGTTGCAGACAACCCATGTATTACCAGCTGGGGATCATTTAGGAGGAAGAAAAAGTCAAGCAAAAATAAAGATCTTTTGGCCTGGACAGCACACCATGTGTTGAATTTTGCCAAATATGTCTTACATGTTACGTAAATGGAAATCCTTGGGCAGTGATAAAACTTGTACACCTTATACCCATTCCTACATTTGAGCAATCTTTTACAAGAGTGCTAATTGATTGGATAAGACATTACTTAAAACAAGAAGTGGGAATCCATATTTATTGAGCATCATGGATGTATCTACGAGATTTCCAGAGGCTATTCCATTATGCACTGTCATGGCTAAAAGGGTTGTAGAAGATTTCCTCAAGTCTTTCACTTGATATGGACTACCCACAGAAATACAATTGGATCAAGGTTCAAATTTTTGGATCAAAATTATTCAAAGGAGTTGTGGATAAGATACAAATAAAACCGTTCAAATCCAATGAGTATCATCTAGAATCAGAGGGAGCATGAGAACTGTGGCAGCAATGTAAAAGACCGAGTTGAGGGATCTGAGTCAAACTAACCCAGTGATTTGGAAGAAAGGAATTCCATCTGTACATTTTGCAATTATGTATGCACCTAATAAATTAACTAAATTCAATCAATATCAATTAGTTTTTGGGGATGAGGTGAGTGCACCACTGAAATTAATTAAAGAGAAATAGGTGATTTGTGAATTTCAGATAAGAACTGAAATCACCTGTAAGTGTTATTACACATACGGGAGGATAGGTGGGAATAAGTTGGGAAGTACTAATCTGATCTTGCATGATGTAGGTAGAGGAAATGCTATTCCCATTAAGTATATCCTATAGACTTAACCATCCAAAGTTGGGACAGGTTCAAAAAGAGATTAAACACATGTTCAGAGCCAATGCAATCAAACTGAGTTGCAATGAATGACGCTCGCATATGGTAATGATGTCAAAACCACATGCTATCCAACGATTATGTGTGGACCATCACAAAGTCAATGTAGTCCCAAAATCTGATTGATATCCTATTACATGTTTGGAGGACTGTATTGAGAAGGTGGGGCAAGCAGTTTACATTTTTACATTGGGCTTTCTCTGAGGATATTGGCAGGTACTCTACCCAAAAGAGTGAAGTAAATTTCGGTTTTGACCATGAATGGGCTGTTCCAGTTTAAAGTCATGCCATTTGATATGAAAAATGTACCAGTCACCTTTCAAAGCCCAAGTCCCATTCCTGGGTCTTGTTATTTGGCGTTGGTAGATGGTTCCATGAGATGTGAAAACAAAAGTTATTGGGGAGGTTGCTATACCATCAATGGAGAGGGAAACACTGCAATTCCTGAGACTGAGTGGTTTAATCAGAAAGTCTTGCTGAGCTTTAGCAGTGTGTGTGCTGCACCGACTGACATTTTGAAGAAATGCAGAAACTTGCACTGGATGGAGGAATGTGAGAAGGCATTTGATAATCTGAAAGCTGTGTTAATCACTGCCCCAGTATTAGCCACAACTTAATTACACAAAGCCATTCAAGGTGGCTAGTGATGTAATTGATCTGGGTATTGGTGCTGGACACTTGTAAGAAGATGATGAGAAGATTGAGTATTTTTCCATAATATCAAAAATTATCAACTTAAATATTCCACAATTGAGGAACAGATCTTGAGCATGGTGTTGGCATTGCAACATTTCAAACATTCATTGCCAGGAATGTGTCGGAGACATATTGTGCATACCGATCATAAACCTGGAAGGCTATTGGAAAAAATTAAGGACAAAAAGTCCAGACTGTTTTGATGAAGCATATTTTTGCAGCCATTCAATTTAAAAACAGATATGTAACATGACAAGAGAATGTAATTACTGATGTGTTGTCATGACTTTGATGAAGGAAGATGGAAGTGCTCGGTGGTGGGACAAAACAGACTGAAATGGACTGTGGTAGTGAATGTTTGCATGCTTAGAGACAATGTAATGTATATTTGCTGTAGGGTGTTAATAGTGTAAGGCTAAATATTTTTAAAACATAAGTAATCTTTGTATATTAATGATTTTCTTTAAGGGGGAGGGAAGTGTGACAATGCTATGGCTTTAAGAGGTATATTTGGTCCTGGTTTTTTTATGAAGAAATGTTGAGACAGAGATCCTGAACAATCTGCTCCAAAGCCAATAGGGTAAACAGCTTGTGAGGGATCCATGGTATTTTAAAAGTTGGAACAACAGAAGCAGCCTGAATGGGTGGGATTAGGCTCCCAAAGAACCAGGACTTTTAGTTTTACCTTTCTGCAGTTGCTGGGATCTTGAAGGTAAATGTTGAAGGTCTTGTTCCTCTCTCTGTTACAGCTAAAAACTGGGGTTCTCTTCCTGTTGCGAGAATTGCATGGGAGACAATCTGTTTTTCTGAATATGCCTTTGCCAAGGGACTGTTTATAGGGTGTTATTAGACTGCAACAATTAACTAATATTAGTTAATAGATCAATTAATTTTGGCATTTCAGTAGAGTTACAGTTAAGCTAATTCTTTTTATTTTTTATTTTTACTGCAGTTTAACTGTAGTGTAAAAATAAAGTGTGTTTTGCTTAACTCGTTTGACCAATCAAATTGCATCTGGCATGAACCACCACACACTTCCCTTTCAGAAAAAAAATAATTGTTAGGATCTAGACGATCTTCTTAATATATTTTGCGGAAGTTTAGTCTGATCCATAATAGAAAAAGATACTCATAAGGAATATGATAAACAGACCATGGCAGGAAGAGATATACTGTGTATCCAAGTCTAAACCAATAGATAAGTTCGAGGTCTCCAAAATAATAAAAGTGATCTGTTTACTCCAGTTGCTGGAACTCATTACAATGGTTTCATAAGCCTCCTGGGCTCAGTGAGTATCACTCACCTAGATTCATAAATGGGCTCACTGACTGAGTGAGCTCAGAGTGTGAATAAAATCTGTTTGATGCTGGAGGACACTCAAATTCACCGCACAACATGAATCTGATGGATCTAATGTTTCTGCTCTTTGATATTGAACCCATTTTCTATCCCATCCTTGGGGTCACTGGAGTTCTGTGTGAGTTATTGTAACTGTTGCTGGTTTGACTGCTGTGATCATGTAATTTGTTGGTGCAGTATTTGTTGCTTCCTCAGACATTTACAGTTTTATTTCTGATACTGTTGATCATTAACATCCCGTGATGTTTCTCCTTATTTTAGCTGTAGTCTCTTCACCAATTTGAACATGCAGCCAAACTGGGGTCAATCTGCTTCAATTAAATTCTGTGCATTCAATTTATTTCAGGAATTAAATCTGAGGTAAGTATATTTTTACTGATTTCAAGAAACCTATTTCATATAGTTCCAAGCTTCAGTCTTGGAATACAAGACAGGATGCATTGTATTTGGATGTTGTTTTGTGCATTGAAGCAAAGTGGGGAGATGCACCTTCACTGCAATGGAACGTGTGCTCTCTCACACCAAAGAATTGCCCTCAGGAATGGACTATGTCAGGCCTTTTACACCATCAGAACATCCTGAAGCTCCTCACACCCTGTGAAGGATCACTGTATTTTTAAATATTCTTTATGAGGATGTGACGGGTCACTGACTGGACCAGTGTTTATTGCCCATCTCTAACCATTCTTGAGAAGGTGGTGTTGAGCTGCCTTCCTGATCTGCTGAGCCTGTGCAGATTATGGAGGAATGGATTTCCAGGATTGTGACAGAGAAAGAACAGCGAATTAGATCCACGTCGGGATAATTATGGCTTGGAGGGAAAATTGTAGGTGACACTGTCATCACCCTTGGTGCTGTCTGAGGGGTCTTGGTGAGTTATTATAATCCATCTGTAGATGGTACACACTGCTGTCCCTCTGCCAATGGAGTCAGTGCAGAAGGAAGTGGATGAAGTGCCAATCACACGGGCTGCATCGTCCTGAATGGTGTTGGGATTCTTGAGTGTTGTTGGAGCTGCCCTCATTCGGCGAGTGAACGTTTGTAGCATCCCCTGATTCCGATTGCCTTGCCTTGCCGTTGAGCTCAGACACAAAGGCAGAAAGTTTGTCATGGGTGTCAGCATCTTCAGTCAAGACAAATGAGATAGACTTCACTCACAGAGTAAATCAAGGGCAGCCTCTGATACTAGCCCAGAGGCTTGGACAGGATCAATCAGACAGTCAGGGTCTTATCCTCACAGGGGGATGAGGAGTTGAATGTCTGACAGCCCACCATCTGCCCTGATGCTTTCTGCCCTATTGAGGGCTGTTTTCCTCCTGGAGTGAGAGAGAGGAAGGGATGAAGGGAGCTGAAAGTGGTGGGACAGCTGTGACATTTGGTGGAGGTGGGAAGGAGACCCGAGTGAGTGAGGAGGCCATGCCAAGGGCAAGTGGTGTTGGGGGTTAGGGAGAGTGAGAGTAAGTGAGGGAAGATGGTTCAGGCAACACTGTGAGTGGTAGCATTGGGCCATTTCAGAAGGAGAGACAGGATCAGAGATAGAGTGAGTGTGAGGTGGAGGAGAGAAGATAGTGGCAGTTGGCAGAGTGGAGAAGAACCATCTCCCTACACTGCTAGTCAGTTCTGCATATGGCTGAGACTGCACTGACCTGGGTGGTAATCACAGCCCAGGCTGGCTTGGGTTGATGTCATGCCCACTGCTGTTGGTGTTTGTAGAGGAAGAAGATATTCTGTTGTCTGAATCCCCACATCCAGCAGGAGCTCCAGGTTCCTGCCCACAAACTGGAGTACCCATTTCCCCATGTCTGCCAGGCCAGGGGCAAACCAATGGTTCTCTTTCTCAGTCACCATGCAGGACAGTTCAGGCCTCACAGTGCTTGCCCAGGTGCACTGTAGGATTTTAAAGTTGGCATCGGCACGAGTGATGCCGATCATTATGTGGATATCCAGTGGGTGCCAACTCTTTCAGGGAACATGGATGTAATGGATAGAATTGAATGTGAGCGATGCACTTGGAGTGGAGTGGGCCGTTAATGAGGTCCCTTTGGTAAGATATGAAGGGAAAAGACATGGGGCTTCACAGCAAGAAACCCAGCAAAACACTTGATATAACTTGCACTTCCCGAAAAAAAGATATAGACTTATATTTTTGCAAAAGTTATATTCTCATTGTCCACTGAGTAACTGAACTGTTGATCCATTTGGTCAATGTATCCACCATGTTTATTTCAGGTCAAGTGTAAAATTGTTTTTTTTATTGTTTACGCTATTTACATATTTTCAGGTACAATTTTGCGTGACCTTTTTGATTACCTTTGCAGCTAACCTAATCGCAATTGTGACACTATCGGGAAGGAAGTGTGGTCTTTCTAAAGGTGTCAACTTGTACCTGATTGCTATGGCTGGAGCAGATCTGCTGATTGTCCTTATTCAGGTCATACTGGACAAGATGAATCGCTCATATCTACACATTGTATTCTTCTCCTACCCTCCTGGTTGTAGCA
The DNA here is from genome assembly GCF_037043375.1 of Chiloscyllium plagiosum. Taxonomy (NCBI): domain Eukaryota; kingdom Metazoa; phylum Chordata; class Chondrichthyes; order Orectolobiformes; family Hemiscylliidae; genus Chiloscyllium; species Chiloscyllium plagiosum. Next base: position 97,181,326 of record NW_028270148.1, read on the forward strand.
TCAGAGACGTCATTGGTTCCACAGCTGTAAGTAGCTCAGTCTGGCTCACAGTCACCTTCACCTTTGACTGGATGGTGGCTATTTGTTTCCAGAAACTGAAGAGAAAATTCTGCACTGAGAGAAATGCAGCTGTCATTATCACAACTGTCAGTTTACTGAGTTTATTAAACAAAATACCATTGTATTTTAAATATGAACCATACTATTGCAAAATAACCTATGAATATTTCTACGATCCTGTGTGGACAGCTTTTGACTGGGGAGATCGTATTTTAACTCCAGTGCTCCCTTTCTTCCTGATCCTTCTGCTCAATGCTGTCACCATCAGACACATCCTTCTGGCTAGTGCAGTCCGCAGGAAGCTGAGAGGACAACAAAACGGGGATAAGCCAAATGATCCAGAAATTAAGAATCAAAGAAGATCCATCATTTTGCTCTTTGCCATTTCGGATAGTTTTATCCTGTTATGGATCACTCGTGTCATAACTCTCGCGATTCAGCGAATTACTGGGTGGTATAGTAGAGCAGCAGCTGGATATTGGGTGGGAGATCTCATGGGGACAATGCTTCAGTTATCCAGCTCCTGCACCAACACATTTATTTACGCAGTCACACAGAGGGAGTTCAGAGAGGAGATGCTGAATACTGTGAAATATCCCTTCATCACCATCCAGAATTCCATGAAACGATGGGAACAAAGCTGGTCAATGTAAGCACGGTCCGGAAAGGAATATTATTGTTCATCTCCAGCTCAGCTGCTGTTGAGGCAGCACGTGCAAAGAGATTTGAAAATAAGAATCAGATTGTTCCTCAAGTTGAATAAATTATTTAACACAAGTGTGTTCTTAGGGCATCTGCTCCTGGTCAGTGAAGGTCCATTAACACTTGGCCCATTAATATTTGGGGAATATAATGTAAATTTTCACTTCATTTTTAAATCATGTTTCTACTGCAATACATGTCACATTGTCTTATGCTGTAATTGTAGAAGAGCAATTGAATTGGAGATTGTATTTATGAATGCCATTAACATGATTTAGAAGGGATAATAATAACAGAATCATCACCTACAACTGGCTCTCTGACTTGTGAGTGATGGTATCTTGCAATACACAATAGTAAGATCTTAGCTCTGATTACAGCTGTAGCTCCCTATAATTCTATGAATTTTAAAATCGTTATGGGAAAGGATAGGCCTTGTTTCAAAGTTACAGTTCTAAATTGGTGTAAGTCAATGTTGATGGTACAAGACAGAAACTTTCAAAAGTTGATTGGTGTAGACTGTTCTCAGGTAAAGGACAATCTGGCAAGTGAGAGGCTCAAAGTTGAGATACTGAGAGTTCAGAAACAGTCTGATCGTGTTAGAGTGAAGGGTAAGGCTGGCAGCAGTAGGGAACACGGGATGAATAGGGGCATCGAGAGTCTGGTCAAGAATGTGAAGGAGGCATGTATCAGGTAGAGACAACTGGGATCAAGTCAGCCTTGAAGTGTATAAGGGGTGCAGGGGCATTCTTAAGAGGGAAATCAGGAGGACAGAAAGGGGATATGAAATAATCTTGACAGATAAGGTTAAAATTATCCAAACATTTTCAACAAGAATATTAAGGGTTAAAGAGCAAATAGTGTGGTAATGGAGCCCCTTAAAGATCAAGTACAGGAGGTGGCAGAGTCACCTAATGAATATTTTGTTTCAGTGGTTATTGTGGAGAAAGACGTGGAGCTTGAGAACTTGGGGAAATAAATATTGATGCATTGAAAACAGTTCACATTACAGAAGAGGCAGTGCTGGAGGTCTTAAAAGGTTCAAAGATGAATAAAACTCCAGGACTTGATCAAGAGTGTCATTTTCTAAATGGGGAGAAAAGTCAAAAGTCTAAAGGGCAAAGAGACTTGGGAGTTCTAGTCCAGGATTCTCTCGGGGTAAACTTGCAGGTTGTGTCAGGAGTTAGGAATGCAAATGCAATTCTGACATTTAATTTGAGAGGATTGAATATAAAAGCAAGGATGTACTTCTGAGATCTATAAAGTTCTGGTCAAATCACATTTAGAATATTGTGTGCAGTTTTGGGCCCCATATCTCAGGAAGGATATACTGGCCCTGGAGCATGTTCAGAGGAGGTTCATGAGAATGGTGCCAGGAATGAAAAGCTTAACATATGAGGAACATTTGAGGACACTGGGTCAATACGCGATGGAGCTTAGAAGGATGATGGGGACTCTAATTGAAATGTACAGTTTACTGAATGGCCTGGACAGAGTAGATGTTGGGAAGATGTTTCCATTGGGAGGAGAGATTCAGACCTGAGGGCACAGCCTTAGAGTCTCTCCAGCATCCTGTGTTTGCTTCAGATTTTCGGCATCTGCAGTGTTTTGCTGTTATTGAAATAAATGTCAGCTGTTATTGAATCACAAACTCACAATGTTTAAATTTATCATCATGCACTTCATGCATCTACTTCCACAGAGCCAACTGTATCACTTGTTTGACAGTCTCGAATACGGTTTTGATTGCTGTGCCCATCTTTAGCGCAGTCAGTCCACAAAACAAGACAACAGAAAGACAGTCATGACAGGGGGAGAATAATGGACAGGAGATTGAAGTGTCTACCAGGAAGGTGAACGGAAATATATGGTTTTCATAGATATTTGGTCAACCCGTCTTGCCATGGAAGGTTAGGTTTGTACAAATAGACTATGTTCGACTTCCATAAGTTCTCAAAAAGAAAGAAGTTGAGCAGAACCAAATTAACATGTTGAATTGGATTGTTAGATCATAGTTACTCCAACAGCAAGTTGCCCCGGAGCCTGGAGCAGATTGAAGTCAGTCAGACAGTTACATCTGATGAAGTGGAAGTTTCAGGAGACAGTCAAGGCCAAGTCAATCGTTGTTGGAGAAACCGTGTCAGAATCAGGCGCATCTAGGCCAAGTAACACCCCCTTAATTCAGAAAGTTTGGATTCAAGAAAGGTATTATTCTCTTAGAAACGGAAATCCCATGGTTCAGTTAGATTTGTGAATAAACAAAAGAGCTCTGTGTGTTGAACAGAATGTTGAACATTCTGCAACTTTTTCATGAAGTGATATTTTGGAAAACTTTAAAGATCAACAAAGGTTGATGAAAATGTAATTATTAAAGAAAACAAACACAATATTTTAAAAAAGCAAAAACATCTACAAATATAAAAAGGGAAGAGACTAGCTAAAGTGATTGTTGGTCCCTTGGAGGGTGAGGCTGGGGAGTTAATCCTGGGGAAAACAGAAATGGCAGAGACACTAAGTTAATATTTTGCTTCACCTTCCACTGTGGAGGACACTAGAGCCATTTCAGTAGTAACAGGTAATGCAGAGGTTATAGACAGGGAGGGACTTAGAACAATCATCATCACAAGGGAAACAGTAATGAACAAAATATTGGGATTGAAGCCAGACAAATCCCCAGGGCCTGAAGGGGTCCTCCTTGGGTCTGAAAGGAAGTGGCAGCAGAGATCGTGGATCCACTGCTTATAATTTTCCAAAATTCCCTGGATGCAGGCAAAGTTTCAGTGGGTTGGAAAATGCTACTAGAGCACCTTTATTCACAACAGGAGGTAGGCAGAAAGTAGCTAACTATAGAGCAATTAGTTTAACATGTGCAGCTGAGTAATTGTTAGACTCCATTATAAAGGAAGTAATAACAGGACATTAGGAAAGTCGAAATACAATCTATTACAGTCAGCATGGTATTATGAAGAGTAAACTATGTTTGACTAATTTGTTGATGATCTTTGAAGATGTAACAAGCAAAGTGGAGAATGGGGATCCTGTCAGTATCTGAGCTTCCAGAAGGCAATTTGATACAGTGCCACACAAAAGGTTAACACACAAGGTCAGATCACATGGGGTTAGGGGTAATTTATTCGCTCACACAGAGGATTGGCTCACCAACGGAAAGCTGAGACTCCAGAGAAATGTGTCTTTTTCTGGTTGGCAAGATGCCCTAGGATCTGGATTAGAGGTGCTGGAAGAGCACAGCAGTTCAGGCAGCATCCGAGGAGCAGTAAAATCAGGATGCTGCCTGAACTGCTGTGCTTTTCCAGCACCTCTCATCCAGAATCTGGTTTCCAGCATCTGCAGTCATTGCTTTTACCAAGATGCCCCAGGATTCAGTCCTCAGACTCCAACTGTGTACAATCCATACTAATGACTTGGATGTTGGGACAGAAAGTACTCGATCCAAATTTTCAGATGGCACTAAAATAAGTAAGAAAGTAATTTGCAAGGAAGAAATAAGAAATTTATAATTGGATATAAATAGTTTTGGTGAATGAGCCAAAGTTTTGGCAGATGTGGTTTAATGTGGATAAGCGTGAAGATATTCAATTTGGTCAAAAGAATAGAAAGTCAACCTATTATCTAAATGGTGAGAAACTTTAGAGAGTTTCAGTGCAGAGGGATCTGGGTGTCCTTGTGCATGCATCTCAAGGAATTAATATGCGGTACAGCAGGTAATAAGGAAGGCAAATAGAATTTTGGCATTTATTGCTAAAGGTATAGAGTATCAAAGTAGGGAAGTATTGCTGCAACTATACAAGACGGAGGGGACGGTGGCTCAGTGGTTAGCACTGCAGCCTCACAGAGCAATGGTCCCAGGTTTGATTCTAGCCTCGGGCGAACATCTGAGTGGAATTTGCACGTTCTCCCTGTGTCTGCGCTAATTTCCTCCGGGTGCTCCGGTTTCCTCCCACAGTCCAAAGATGTGCAGGTTAGGTGCATTAGTCAGTGGAAATGTAGGATGATACGATAAGGGGATAGGTCTGGTGGGATGTGGGTCGGTGTAGGCTTGTTGGGCCAAGTAGCCTGTTTCTGTAGTGTAGGTGTTCTCTTCTCTAAGACATTAGTGAGACTTTACCTGGGGTATTGCATAAGTTTTGCCTCTCTTAATTGAGATAGTTAGAGGTACTTCAGAGGAGATTAACCAGATTGATTCCAAAGATAATGAGATATTGATCAATTTAGACTGACACCATATGGCGATCAGAAGAATGAGAGGAGATTTAATTGCGTTAGATAAGATAATGAAGAGAAGCTGCTACAGATATTTTGTCTTTGGGGCAATCTCAAACAAGAGCATTTGGATAAGGGATAGCAGATTTAAATTAAAGATAATGATAAGTTACTCCTCTCAAAGTATCATGAATCTGTGAAATCCACTATGGAAGGCTGGACACTGATTTAAGGAGGAGACAGACACATTTTTAATTGGTAATGGGGTGAAGGGTTACGGAGAGTGAGCAGGGAAGTGTAGTTGAGTCCGAGATGAGAGCAGCCATGATGGTATTAAATGGCGGAGCAGGCTCAAGGGGCTGCATTGTCTCCTCCTGCTCCGAGCTCTTATGTTCTTAGTGCCCTCTTGTGGCCATTTGTGGATGTACAGAAGCAAGCCAGAATGAATGGATTCAGTGGTGTATTTGAACTTCACATGTTTGTTTTGGTATAACAAAAGGATTAGTTTCACTCAACATAATCACTTTTCCACTTTCTCTTTCAAGGACGTACTCCTTGCAAATCATTTTGCATCACCTCAGTCACTCTCCTAATTAGTTTGAGAATGCAAAAAACAAACATAAACTTTCCCTTCATTTCTCATGATATTCACTTGGTGACATTTACTCCAACATTTCGCTGTCACTTGTCCATTTCTTGGTACCAAGTTCATTATGATGTCTTCACTCGCATCTGCCTTTTAGTGCTACAGCCTCTTATGGTGAACACTAAATATTCTCCCCCCCCCTCCACCTTTCTCCTTTCCTGTCTCCCTTTCCCTCTGTGACTATATCCCCCCTTTTCGAATGCAGTGTCTGTGCTTGAAGACAGTGGTCTATGTTTTAAACTGACCCTCAGTGTATGGTCGAAGAGTGAATTCGAAGCCCGGCCTTGCCGCAGTGACCCTGGGGCTGCTGGGTTTACCACAGGCTGCCTCTTCATTAGCCTCCGGCAAGCTCTTCATCCCCAAAATGGGGCTAATGGCTTCCTGCTTCTACCCAATGGACCAGGGGCTGATGGCTCTGACCCCACAGCAGTGTCCCCGGGAGAGGGAGGGGGCAGACCCTGAGGGTATCTCAAATTGGAGCAACCCTCAGACAATTAAGACAGTATTAGACTTGAGGAGGTTAAGGAGGGGTGTATGCTCCATGGGATGGAGCAGAAACACCTCTGGGAGGGTTAAATGGAGAATTCTCCTGTTTGGACCAAGGCACCTCCAGCACTGATACCCTTCCAACCACCCCCACCAAAAGTTACCACAAGGAAACCATTTCCCTGAAGCTGGTGGGTGCTCACAACATGGTCAGGATTTGCCTCACAGTCTGGAAAATGGCAGCTGGTCATGAGACCACAAGATATAGGAGCAGAATTAGGCCATTCAGCCCATCGAGTCTGTCCCACCATTGCATCATGGTCCTTACACTGGTCTGTAATTGTTACCTTCATTGTACAAATTGATGCCTGTCTCCATGGTGATGGTAGCTGGTCTGGAACCCAGTCATTGGGAAACTTCAATGGTGGCAGCACAGCAATAGGGCGCTACTCCAATGCAGCACCTTCCTACTTTACCAGCCTCACAACCTCCACTCTCACTAATGTCTCGTGAGAGTGAAGTAAGGGGAGACAGTGGCTGATTCTGTGAACACCTGTCTTCAGAGATGATAGTGCCTTCAAGAAATTATCAAGAGATCTGCTTCTATTCTGGCCAATCAGAAATGGGCTTTGTTTCCTTTTTATTTGATGTGGGGAGTTGAGTGTGTGGCGCCATCTAAAGGACAGTGAGAAGCAGCTGTTAGACACAAGGTTTCTGCCCGTCTTTCACTCAGGTTTGAGCAGGACATCAGGAGCTGTCCTTCCCAATCATGGTACCATCCTTCACTGAGCATGGAATGACTGAGCCAGGAGCTGTCAGCTTCAGGAAGTAGATCATTCAAAGGTTTGTCTTCTGCCAGCCACCTTACAGACCCAGTGGGAGGAGCTCTGTGGAAATATTATCCCAGCCCCACCCTTTTCTGTTTCTCTCTGAGCTTGCTGTTCCTTTATCTCCCTCAGTGTCAATTAGTCCCTCCTGTAACTCTGTTACCAACTCGCTTTATTCTCTCTCTTTTGAACTATTTCCTCACAATCCATCTCTCTGTCTTGACTCTGATTTCACTTCCGCTGTTTCCTGTAAGGTCTCAGAACCTTCCCACACATCGCCCTCTTTCTTCCATCTCTCCTCTCTTTTGCTCAAGTTCTGTCTTCCAGTTTGTACATTCCCAATCACCTGTCCCCGCGGCTCCCCATAAAATATTTTCATTTTGTTTTCCTCTTTTATTTTGTTGTCAGGGAGCACATTCCATCCCTTCAGTGGACATTGGGTTAAATCTACAGCTCGGAGAAGATTGTACCTAATCAGCACTTCAGACCGAAACCTGCAGCTGTCAATGTTGGCGCCTACAGGAAGGACTGCAACAGGAAAACCATCAATTTGACTGAAAACCGCAGGCCAACCATATACTTTCAAACAGGGATTTTTATTTGCACATCAGATTTTTAACAGCTTTTGGTCAAAATTGCCTCCATTCTCTTTTATATGAGGTGTTTTCCTTGTCTCAAGCTCTCGTGGTGACGAAGGTACATTTTGTTTGTGAGACTCTATCGGACAGAGATGGGGGCAGGCTTGGGATGAGAGGGATGTAGCTCAAACATGGGGAGATATATGGGCTTGTGAAATACAGATTAAACCATTCACCTGCAGGAGAAGGACTTGGATCTTGGAACTTAAATAGGAGCTCTCTCTTGTTGTTAGAGTTAGTGCCGAGGAGAAGTCTGTACACTTTGATAAATCAGAACTCTCTGTAGAGAATGTTCGGCCATCATTACAACCTGGCCTGTCTTCAGGGTTTATATGAAATTCGATAGCTCTCCCATGATAAGGAGAGGCTCCTGACTCTGACTGCCACGAGCAGGCCCTGGACTGGGACTGGAGGCTGCCCCTGACTTACTACACAGGGAACCCCTGAGAGAAAGCTCTCTGCCTTGACTTGCCTGGGGCCTGCTGACATCTCTGACAAGTTTCCTGGGTCTGTGTCTGTGCTCAATGGCAAGGTCAGACAGCAGTGTATGAGCCTGGCTGAGAGAGAAAATGAGCAGAAAATGTGAGCCAAAGCAATGGGAGGAGAGATGCCTGAATATCCAGTTTGGCTCTGAGTGAGTAAGTGTTCTGAGAGTAAGTGGAGAGCCTGGAGATGCAGCCTGGTCCAGTCCATGGGCTGGGTGTGTGGCCCTGAATGTACAGGGTCCTTGCTGCAGCGTTACAATGAGAGTTGTCAGTGCACACCAAGGGGCAGCATTGAAGTGCAGAAGGGTCCTGTAAGTGGACTCGATATATGACATGGGGGGTTTTTGATGCTGGTACGTGTTGGATGCCAATGTCCGTGGAGGTGGGGAGCATGTGACCGATGCCCATGGACTGTGCCCTGAGATGTTGGTGTCCGGTCTCCAACATGAAGGTCTTTCAGACCAAGCGGTGAGCTGCATCCACGAGGTACTCGCTGCGGTTTCCTTGTTGCGTTTTCCCAGAAATTGAGCTTGTTTGTTGAGTTTGGGAAGATGTGAGGCTGAATATTAATGAGCTGAGTTGGGATGCTAACAAGGTGGTGTTTAGCCGTCACTAATGCCCAGCAATTCCCATCTCCCTGCTGCCCAGTGAGCGTTTCCACACGCCACTTATCAAAAACATGAAAGGTGGAGCAAGAACATCTTGATGTTTAGACGGGCCTCGCTGCACTGGTCACCTGACTCTGTCACATGACTTGCCATTGCCTCAGTCACAAAGACCCCGACAAAATTCCACTCGAAATTTATTCCCACAAAAACCTGATATGTACATGCATTGAAAAACATTCACTCCCTCATGGGCACACACACAGACACACAGACACAGACTGACACACACAGACACAGACAGACACACACACACACACGCAGAAACAAATTCTCGAGAGGAACTATGCATTCATGTTATTAACAGAAATATAAATGCATATCATGGGTACAATTTAGCTGTTTATGATGTACTTTTGGTAAATTGATTGACTTCTCTCTTGTAGATCTTTGAATGAATGGAATTGCGAAATGTTTGGGTTTCCAGAAGAATCAGGGTGCAGTTTTATAAAGTTTGTTTTGATGTTGGCGATAAGTTCAGGGCTGTCTCACGCAATGCCTGAGCTGATTGGTTGTCTTGGCTGGGTCCTATTCTTGGTGCTAGAGGAAGTGTCCCTCCAGTTCTAGTGGTTTCAACATGACCTTTCCCCAGGTTCGTTCTTGGAATAATCGCCCAAATTTTCCCTGAGTATGACAACCAACAAGAGGGAAAGACATCCTTGACCTTATCCTGATCAATCCACCAACTGCAGATGCATGTGTCCGTGACATTTCCTGTAAGAGCTATTGTCACACAGCCCTTGTGGAGACAAAACCCTTCAGCATTTTGTATGGCACTATCACCGTGATAAATGGGACAGATTGAGCAATTCAAGCCTGGGTATCCATGAGGTGCTGTGGGCCATCAGTGGAATTGTGCTCCAGCACAATCTGTAACCTCATGGCTCAGCATGTTCCTCCCTCAACCATGACCGCGAAGCCAGGGGCTCAACCCTGGTTCAATGGAGAGTGCAGGAGGGCATGCCAGGAGCAGCACCAGGCAGCCTGAAAAATGAGATGTCAACCTGGTGAAGCTCCCAACCAGGACAGCTTGCATGCTCAACAGCAAAAGCAACAAGTGATACGCAGGCCTAAGACATCCCAAAACCAATGGATGAGGTCTACACTCTGCAGTTCTGTCACATCCAGTCTGAATGGTGATGGGGAATTAACCAACTCACTGGAGGAGGAGGCTGAACAAGTCCCCCACCCCTCCCCCCCATCCTCAATGATGGAAGAGCCCAGCACGTCAATGTAAATGATAAGGCTGAAGCATTCACAGCAACCTTCAGGCAGAAATGCCGAGTGGATGATCCATCTCAGAGTCCAGCAGCTGTAACCTTGTGTGCCTCACTCTGCCCAAGCACCCTATGATCTGTGTGTCTTGATTGTTATGACCTGCCTGTACTGCTCGCAAAACAAAACTTTTAACTGGACTTAGGTACATTCGAAAACAATAAATCAAACATAAATCAAATCGAGTCACAGATACTGGTCTTCAGCTAATTTGATTCACTCCCTGTGATACTAAGAAACAGTGGGAGAGACTGGATAATTGATAAATTTCCTGACAATATTCCGGCCATAGTACTGAAGACTTGTGCTCCAGATCTTGCTGCTTCCCCACCCAAGCTGTTCCAGTACAGTCACAACATTAGGAACACTGCAGCAGGCAACTCTCTGCCAAAGCCTGTCCACCATCTACACGGAACATGTCAGGAATGTACGGAATATTCCCCATTTGCCTGGATTGGTGCAGCTTCAGCTACACTCAAGAAGCTCCACACCATCTAGAATAAAGCAGCTGGCTTGATCGGCACCGCACCGAAAAGCATCCACTCCCTCCACGACCGATGCTCAGGAGCAGCAGTGTGTACAAGCTACAAGATGTACTGCAGAGATTCACCAAAGATCCTCAGACAGCACCTTCCAAACATGAAACCACTTCCCTCTAGAAGGACAAGGGCAGCAGATACACAGAAACTAAACCACCTGCCAGTTCCCCTCCAAGCCACACACCATCCTGACTTGGAACTATCCCCTTCACTGTTGCGGTGTCAAAGTCCTGGAATTCCCTTCCTTAGGGCATTGTGGGTCAACCCTCAGCACATGGACTGCAGCAGGTAAAGATGGCAGCTCCCCACCACTTTCTCAAGGGCAACTAGGTACAGGCAATAAACGCTGGGCCCAGCCAGAGAGACAGACATCCCGGGAGTGAATAAAGAAACCTGCACAACCAACAAGGTACTTTACAAATGAGTCATTGCTGTAATGTAGCAGTGATTCTGTACACAGTGAGACCTCACATTCAACAATAAGAGAAATGATCAAACAATCTGCTTTCAGTGATGGTGGTTAGAGGATAAATATAACCCAGAAGACCATGGATGACTTCACTGCTTGTCCTCAAAGGAGGGCTGTGGGAAATGTTACACCCAATGAGGAGCGTGGACTGATGTAGTGTTACCAGCTCATCTGAAGTGGAATTCTGTCAGCCTCAGTCATGTGCTTGATCACATGACCCTGTGATGCAGAGACAAGAATATCAGCACAGAACCAAGAATATTATTTGTAGTTAGTAGAGACTGAGAAGGACAGAATTGTAATATTCAGTACATTCATGTGAATGCTTTGTAACTTTGTTTCTAGTTAATTTAAAAAAAAAATTGACACAATGAATAATTGCAAGAAATGGAGACATTATTGCATTTCTCAAGTTTTCTCTGAATTTAGACTGAGCCAATGCATAAACGCATGTGTTTGTACAGGAGCTCAGAAGTTGAAACATATCTCCAGCATAGACTGTGATAAGTAAGATATCAGCATAATGATCTGGCTCATAAAACATGTCTGCAATTCAAGAAATCAGGAAAAACATAGTCTATGGCATCCACAGCACAATGAAAGTGCCAGAAATGGCGAACAATAAAGTGATGGATTTCCTTCGGCTCTGCATCTCTGGATCATCGCTGTTCTGCGTGTTGCGTTGACCTTGCAGTGCTCTGCGGGTTCGATTCGCCATCACAATGTGTCGGACAGTCAGTGCGTTGAGCAGTAAAATAAAAAAGAATGGCTATAGTAGGTTTAAAATGGTATCAAGCCAGTCAAAACTGATCCATCCTGACTAGATAAAATAGTCTGGTATGAACTGAGTGCCCCACTCCACATTGTTAATTATATAGATTGGCTCAAAAGCAGAGTACAGGGGGATGTTTTTGACTGAAAACACAACACACACAGTCACTATCACCACAGCTGCAGTCTCCTCCCTGCAATACTTTGCTCTCAACCTCTGGCAACAAATGAGGACAAAACAATCGACAGTGAAAGCGACCGTGAGCCAAACAGAGCAGTCGACAGCTGTGTAGTTGATCATCACATTGATGTTCCTTATTGAGGTGAAGTGTAGAAATGAAAATGGGAAATAGCAGTAAAGCATGTAGTAGATTATCACATTGGAAATAATGACCAGGAGATCAACTGTCATCATACCCACCAAATAAAGAGTGATCCCTTTGGACAGACCACAGCCTCCACGAATTAGAAGGACAATTGTCAGGAGGTTGGCTACAAAGAAAAGAGCAGAATCCCCAGATTACTAACACAACATTGCTTGGAAATTACAGCACAACAACAGGTCATTTGGCTGAGTAGGTCTACGTTGAGGTTCACACTGAACACATGTTTCCTCCCACCGCCTTCATCTTACAATATTGAGATATTATTCCTTTCAGCCTCATGTAGTTACTGAGATTTCCCATTAGCCAAATTCACAAAGGTGGAGAAATATTGCACAGATTGGAAGGAAGCAAATTTCTTTCTCAAAACAGAAACCCTTTACAGAGACGGATTGGGTGGGTGTACCCTCCAACACTTTGCCTTATGTCAGTCTATAATTAAATGGAGGGTGGGAGGGGTGGGAGGGGCTGCCTCCTTTGAATATTGACTAATTTACATACACTGAAGCTCATTGTAAGCTCGAATGACCACAATTGTATGGGATCCATTCGCTTTTACTGAGGTTGCACCAATAATAATGGAATGGGGAGAGGGTTTCCAGAAGTGTTATGTCAGGGGCACTGATTAGGTTAAACATCCATCAAAGTTTTTGCAAGCTGAGAGGTTGGATGCTTTTGGTGATGTCTCTGAAGCTCCAGTTTCTGCACAGAATGTGTCCCTCCAGGGGTCAGTGATATCTCTTCATCACCAATCAGTTCAAACGGTATGACGGGTATTCAATGGCCATAACCTGAAAGGCACCCATGGCTACGACTCAAACAGGAGTCCACAGGCAGCTGTCCCCATAGGGATTGTAAAAGTGGGAGGAGGTCAAGATAAGAAGGTTCAAGAGGGCAGATAGTCAAGGGCAGGTGGGCATTGTATAACATGGACATCATGGACCTAGTTCTGTGTAAGGAAACCATTGAGAATAACAGCAGCCTGAAAGGAGAATGTACAATCAGTGCCTGAAGGTTACAAACAGAGGACAAACTCTCTGCAGCATCTGGAGTTCCAATGTGTCCACAGAGTGTGTCCCTCCAGGGAGACAGTGATGTCCCATTGTGACAAATCAGTTCACCAGACAGGAAGACGGTCACAGGATTCAGGAATCTTGCTGGATTCTCAAAACTGGAAGGTGTCATCGATTACAAGCATGTTGCTGTTGAGGTTTCAGTGAGACAATCAGGGTTATTTGTAAATATTAACGTGGCTCAGTCCCTGAGGGGAGAAAGTGAGGACTGCAGATGCTGGAGATCAGAGCTGAAAATGTGTTGCTGGAAAAGCGCAGCAGGTCAGGCAGCATCCAAGGAATAGGAGAATTGGGCATAAGCCCTGAAGAAGGGCTTATGCCCGAAACATCGATTCTCCTGTTCCTTGGATGCTGCCTGACCTGTTGCGCTTTTCCAGCAACACATTTTCAGCTCACTCCCTGAGGGTCCAATTAGTCAGCAATTATTGACTAAGGCTTCTCCAGATATGTGTGTGTATTCCAGGGAGGGGTCATGATTCATACAACCTTCAACACCACTCAGTTCCATAGTGGAGAGATAGATTCTGGGAGGTAAGGGCTGTCTGTTGACGAAATCTGCAGATGTAACAGAGTTGTTGTTATGGGTGACTTCAACTTCCCCAATATTGATTGGAACCTCCTTAGTGCAGATGGTCTGGATGGATCCGATTTTGTCAACCGTGTTCAGGTAGGATTCCTGACTCAATATGTAGATAGGCCGACTGGGGGGAGACCAAATTCAATTCGGTGCTCGGCAACGAGCCAGGCCAGGTGTCAGATCTCTCAGTGGGAGAATATTTCGGTGATAGTGACACCTTTACCATTGCCAAGGAGAGGGACAGAAACACACAGTGTGGGAAGGTATTTAATTGGGGGAGGGGAAATTATACTGTTATTAGAAAGGAGCTGTGATGTATGAATTGGGAACCATTGTTCTACAGGAAAGGTTCAACAGAAATGTGGAGGCTCTTTCAGGAGCACTTGTTCCAAGTGTTGGATAACTTTGTCTCACTGAGCCAGGCAAGGAATAGTAAGGTGAAAGAGCCTGAGATGACAAGAGCAGGGGAGCTTCTTGTCAAAAGAAAGAAGGAAACTTACTTAAGGTTGAGGAAACAAGGATCTTGCACAGCTTCAGGGGATTACAGGGTAGCTCGGAAATAACTGAAAAGTGGACTGAGGAGAGGTGGGAGTGGGCACAAAACAGCCTTGGCGGGAGGATTATGGAAAACCCAAAGGCGTTCTACATTTATGTGAGAAATAAGAGGATCAGAGAGAGGGTAAGGCCGATCAGGGATAGTGGAGGGAACTTATGCCTGGAGTCCGAAGAGGTAGTGGAGGCCCTAAATGAGTTTATTTCCTTCAGTATTTACTAGAGAGAGGGAACTTGTTGATCGCAAGAACACCTTGGACTGGGTTAATAGGCTTAAACAGATTGATATTAAGGAACTGGATGTGCTGGACATTCTGGGAAGCATCAAGATAGATAAGTCCCCACAGCCAGACCAGATATATCCAAGGTTACGACGGGAAGTGAGGAATGAGATCATCTGACGATGATCTTTGCATCCTCACTCTCCATGGGAGTAGTGCCGGCTGATTGGAGGGAGGTGAATGTTGTTCCTCTGTTCCAGAGAGGGATTAGGGAAATCTCTGGGAATTACAGAGCAGCCAGTCTTACGTCTGTCGGAATCAAGGTACTGGAAGGGATTATGAGACAGGATTTATGACCAGGAAAGACACAGTTTGTTTAAGGATAGTCAGCAAGTCTTTGAGGGGGTCAGGTTATGCCTCACAAGCCTTACTGAGTTCTTTGAAGACATGACGAGACAAGTTGACGAAGGTCAAACAGCGGATATTGTGTAGATGGATTTCAGTAAAGCATTTGTTAAGGTTCCCCACAGTTTGACTTATTCGGAAAGTTAGGAGGTATGGGATACAGGGAGATTTGGCTGTCTGGATACAAAATTGGCTGGCCAACAGAAGACACTGAGTGGTAGTGGATGTAAAGTATTCTGCCTGGAGGTCAGTGACCAGTGGTGGCCCACAGCGATCTGTTCTTGGGCCTCTGCTCTTTGTAGTTTTTATAAATGACTTGAATTAAGAAGTGGAAGGGTCACAAAGGTCAGTGGCATTGTAGATAGTGCCGAGGGCTGTTGCAGGGTCCAACAGTGACATTGACAGGATCCAGAACTGGGCTGAGAAGTGGCAGATGGAGTTCAACCTGGACAAATGTGAAGTGAATCATTTGGAAGGTCAAATTTGAATGCTGAATACAGAGTTAAAGACAAGATTCTCAGCAGTGTCAAGGAGCAGTGGGATCTTAGGGTCCCTGTACATAGATCCCTCAAAGTTACTACCCACATTGTTAGGGTTCTTAAGAAGGCAAATGGTGTTCTGGCTGACATTAAAAGGGGGATTGAGTTTAAGAGCCACGGGGTTTTGCTGCAGCTGTATAAAACCCTGGTTAGACCACACTTGGAATATTGTGTCCAGTTCTCATTGCCTCATTATAGAAAGGATGTAGATGCTTTAGAGAGGATGGAAAGGAGATTTACCAGGATGCTGCCTGGATTGGAAGGCTTGTCTTAGAGGGAGAGTGATCTCGGGCTTTTTCCACTGGAGAGAAGAAAGAAGGGAGATGACTTGAAAAAGGTATAAAAGGTAACGAGAAGCATAGACAGGGTAGATAGCCAGAGACTTTTCCCCAAGACAAAAATGGATGTTATGAGGGGGTCATAATTTTCTGGTGATTGGAGAAAGGTATGGGCAGATGTCAGAGGTAGGTTCTTTATGCAGAGAGCGGTGGGTGCATGGTAGTAGAGTCAAAGATATCAGGGACATTTAAGTGACTGTTGGACAAGCACATGGATGGCAGTAAAATGAGAGCTGTGTAGGTCAGGTTGATCTTCGATTAAGATAAATGCTCGGCACCACATCATGGGCCAAGGGGCCTGTATTGTGCTGTTCTGTTCTATGTTCTAAGGCTGGTCACCCCAGTGAGACACAGGAGATCAGATGTTGAGTGACGTTTCAATAAGATTCACACAAGCACCAAGGCGATCTGTCAAAAGAAATGACATCCCGCTCAACTCCTCAATGTCACCTCAAGCTATGTCCAGTGACAGGACCATTGAGAATATGGCAAAGGTAAGGCATGTACTGAAAAGGATGCTGGGATACACACCATCAACAAGCCCTGGTTAGTAAACCCTCAACACAACATCCATCCCTAAGACCAGCCAAACGAACGACAGCAATAACTACACATCCATCCTCATGTGCCTGTATTTAATGAAGGTTATCAGCAATACCATTCCTGTAAAGAATCATAAATTATTCCCCGTGTTCTGCCATACGGACTCAGTGTGATTTCTTGCATTGTTCCTGCCTGCTGCACTGTAGCCTTCCCCATGTGCTGCCAGTGGTCCTGGAGGCAGGCAGCTGACTCTAATATCCCTTTTTCTGGAATGGCCTTGGGGGTGGTCCTCTGTTTGGCTGAGTCTGTCTGGACCCTGACATGGTGAGGCTCTCCTGCACAGTGTCAGGGACCTCCATCATCACCATGGCTCTCTGAAGCATTGGTGTCAGTGGCAGAGGGTAGAGGAGTAACTGTCCCCATCAGGAGTGCCCTGACAGGTACTTCCCGATGGTGACTGCTCCTCCCCATGTCCTACTCTGAGGCTCACTTGGCCCTCCATACTTTCCTGACAGAGGGACAATGGCCCAACGATGATGTCAGATATCTCCATCCTCTTTTCTCTTGCACACTCAGTTCAATGACAATACAATGGATCACCCAAATTCAAACAAAATCCGTCACCAAAACCTCACCCTAATGTGAAACTTTAATCTACCCTCAAAGGCAACCATAATCCCAACTCTCACCCTTATTCTGACCCTCACCGAAATCTAACTGATCCCCAAAACAACCATAACAGTAAACCTATTTAATGATGAATACATCCCCATATGTGATCACTTAAGACGAAACATGCATGAAACTAGTTGAACAGAGTTACAAATATCTACATTTCAGAGGAGATCATAGAATTTGGCTATTCCACCATCCAGTCCTCATCTAGCCTCTGAAAAGCATCCCACACAGTTCCACCCCCTGTCCCCCCACCATATCCCTGTAACCCTACAGTTCCCATGGCTAATCCATCTAGGCTGCACATCCTGGGTATTATGGGCAATTTCCCTTGGCCAAACCACCGAACTTGCACATCTTTAGACCGTGGGAGGAAATTGGATCACCTGGATAAAACTCAGGCTGATACAGGGAGAACATGCAAACTCTGCACAGAACCCGGGTTCCTGGCACTGTGAGGCAGCATTGCAAAACACTGAGCCACCGTGCTGCCGAGATGCCAACATTTTCCCTCGGTTGAAGATCATTCAGGTGTGTGAGCACGTGGACCGGGCACTATCCCATTGACCTGCCTGATCCCACTGACCAACCTCAAATCCAGGCCCATGTCCCAGCAACAGACCCAGACACATGGCAATAAAAACCCAGTCGGAGAGAGCTTTGGGATCCAGAAATCTGAAAGTACCTGTTCCTCCCAGACAAGGACCATTTTGCACACGTCAGGTCACAGATTCCTCATGTCCTCATGGAACTCAACTAAAATTCACAAATTACAGCATGAGCTGTTTCTTGTAGGAACACCTGAAACTGGATCCAGCATGAGGAGAGAACGAGGGAGGGTTTATACACTGAGAGATACATCAGGGGAAAGAACAGAGTGAAAGTGGGATTGAAAAGATAACATAACCTGCTTCAGCTTCTTACCAGGAACTCCGAAGATTGCGAGGAAATGGTAGTAAGTGAAAGCTATCTGTTCAATTGTTGGTAATTCCATTTTCAGAGAGGGGGGGGACCAATATCAATTGTTATTGACAGATCTGAATCATCAGACATTCATCTGTTATATAAAGCAACTAAATCTCCCCTGTGATTTTGTACGGCTGCAGAGAGAGTGAAATTATTTTGCAGTCTTTGAACAAACAGGTGCAGTTATTTTTAACAGATATTCCACAATACAATCTTCACCTACACTGGATGATTGAAGGAGAACAATTGGGCCAGGTCCATCTCAGGGCTCCTTGCTCTCTCTCTTAGTGCTCTCTACACGGATGCTCACACCATCCCTGCCTTGCCTTGCCTTTCTCACTTTGCCTCCTCAACTATACAGTCACAGAGTGATGGAGCTGTCCAGCACGGAAACAGACCCTTTGCTTCAACCCGATCATGCTGACCAGACATCCCAACCTAATCTAGACCCATTTGCCAGCACTTGGCCCATATCCTTGTAAACCTTTCCTATTCATGTACCCATCCACATGCCTTTTAAATGCTGTAATTGTACTAGCCTTCTCCACTTCTTCTGGCAGCTCATTCCATACATGCACCAGTCTCTGCGTGAAAGATATGACCCTTAGGTCCTTTTTATATCTTTCCCCTCTGAACCTAAACCTATGCCCTCTCGTTGTGGACTCCCCCACCCCAGGCAAAATACTTTGTCTATTTATCCTATCCATGCCCATCATAATTTTATAAACCTCTATAAGGTCACCCCTCAGCCTCCGATGCTCCAAGGAAAGCAATCCCAGCCTGTTCAATCTCTCCCGATAGCTTAAATCCTCCAACCCTGGCAACATTCTTGTAAATCTTTTCTGAACCTTTACAAGTTTCACAACATCCTTTCTGATAGGAAAGAGTCCAGAATTGCATGCAATATTCCAAAAGTGGCCTAACCAATGTCCTGGACAGCTGCAATATGATCTCCCAACTCCGAAACTCAATACTCTGATCAATAAAGGAAAGCATACCAAATGCCTTCTTCACTATCCTATCTACCTGTGATTCTACTTTCAAGGAACTATGAACCTACACTTCAAGATCTCTTTTTTTCGAACTTTAACTTTTTGATCAGGTTTATCCTTTACCATCACTATTTTAGAATTAATAGAATTATAATCACTGGCTCCAAAGTGCTCCCCCCACTGACACCTCTGTCACTTGCCCTGCCTCATTTCTCCAGAGAAGGTCAAATGTTGCTTTTTCTGTAGTCGGTACATCCGCATACTGAATCAGAAAATGATCTTGTGCACACCTAACAAATTCCTCTCCCTTCAAGCCCTTAACACTACAGCAGTCCCAGTCTCTATTTGGAAAGTGAAACACCTGTTTGATTATCAACGTATTAAACTTCCAGACAACTGAGATCTTCTCACAAATTTGCTTCTCAATTTCCCACTGACTGTTGTGGAGGGTTTGTTGTACAATCCCCCCACAATCGGTGATCCTCTCTTTCTTATTTCTCATTTTCACCCAAATAAATTCCCTGGGGCTACTCTCTGGAATATCTTCCTTCAGTGCAGCTGTAATGTTATCCCTCATCATAAATGCCACACTCCCTCCACTCTTGCCCCCCTTTCTATCCTTCCGATAGCAGCTATACCCTGGAGCATGAAGCTGCTAGTCCTGTCCTTCCCTGAGCCATGTCTCTGGAATTGCTATGACATCCCAGTCCCATGTTTGCAACCTTACCCTGCATTACCTATCAGGCCTCCTGCACTGAAATAAAAGCAGTTTAATTTCTCAGTCCTACCTCATTCTCTGCTTTGTTCCTGCCTGCCCCGACTGTTTGATTTTCTCCTTTTCCAAACTGTGCCAGTCTCAGGCTGATCGCTTTTTGCACTATCTTCCTGGGTCCCACCTCTCCCCCACCCAAATACCAGTTTAAATCCTCCTGAGCACCTCCAGCAAATCTCCCCACCAGTATATCAGCCCCATTTCAATTCATGAGTAACCCGTCCTTCTTATACCAGTCACTTCTATCCCAAAAGAGATTCCAAAGATCCAAAAACGTGAACCCTTATCCCTGCACCAGCTCCTCAACCACACATTCATCTGCTCTATTCTCCTATTCCTATTCACACCAGCATGTGGCACCAGGAGTAATCCAGATATTACTTTCTTCAACGGCCTCCTGCCTAATTTCCTGTATTCTCCCTTCAGACCCTTGTCCTTTTCACTTCCTATGTCATTGGTTCCAATGTACACAATGATCACCTGCTGGTTCCTCTTCCCTTTAAGAAAATTGTGCACCCACTTTGAGACATCCTTGACCCTGGCACTGGGGAGGCAATACGCTATTCTGATGTCTTGTTATCGGCAGAAGCGTTTGTCTGTTTCTCTTACCAGAGATTCGCTTAAAGGCTCACAATATTTCTGTTGTGTCTTCCCTTTGGTGCAGACACAAAGCCAGACAGTTTGTCCTGGTTTCCAGCCATCATCAGTCAAGGGAGCGGACATGTTGCTGTGCAGCACCACACTACATCGATCTTACACCCGCACCATGTGATGACAGTGTCCAGTTTGTATGAATGGTGTCATCCACAGTGGACCTCACTCTTTCTCTCTCTGAACAGACATGAACTGACTCCTTTGGTGAAGAAACACACAATGTTTTTGACTTTCTTGCTTCTGGAAGCCTCCCAGCTGGGTCAAAGACTTAAACATTCTTTATCAGCTCGCACAGACTTCATGGAACTAACTCAAAGCTCACAACCTCTAATCTACCTTCAATTGAACCAAATCTCTACAGTTTTAAACATTAGTATTATCCAACATAGAGTCAGCTCTAACAATGTGTCTTCAGAAACATACAAATATATAGATATTGTTTTATTCACAGCAAACTTTCTTTTACCCGGTGCCATGTGACTGGCACTCTCGATAAAACAGTAACAAGTATATCCCTGAAATACTGAAATATCATCACAATCTCCGCAATGTCCAAGAGTGAGAGTGAGAGTGAGATGGCTCTCTGCCAGTGAGTCTTATTTAATGCAACGTTGCAAATGGTAGCACCAACAGCAACAGCCGTGCCACCCACTTTCATCTCCCTTAATACCTGCCTCACTCTCATTCCAGGAGGAGAACAGCCCAAACAGGACAGAAAGACTCAAGGTGGGAGGCAGGCTGCCTGCCATTCGATAGCTCTCCCATGATAAGGAGAGGATCCTGACTCTGACTGCCCCGAGCAGGTCCTGGATTGGGACTGGAGGCTGCCCCTGACTTACTGCACAGGAAACCCCTGAGAGAAAGCTCTCTGCCTTGACTTGACTGGGGCCTGCTGACAACTCTGACAAGCTTCCTGGCTTTGTGTCTGTGCTCAATGGCAAGGTCAGACAGCAGTGTATGAGCCTGGCTGAGGGAGAAAATCAGCAGAAAATGTGAGCCAAAGCAATGGGAGGAGGGATACTTAAGCATCCAGGTCAGCTCCGAGTGAGTAAGTGCTCTGAGAGTAAGTGGAGAGCCTGGAGATGCAGCCTGGTCCAGTCGATGAGCTGGGTGTGTGGCCCTGAATGTACAGGGTCCTTGCTGCAGCGTTACAATGAGAGTTGTCAGTGCACACCAAGGGGCAGCATTGAAGTGCAGAAGGGTCCTGTAAGTGGACTCGATATATGACATGGGGGTTTTGAGGCTGGCATGTGTTGGAAGCCAATGTCTGTGGAGGTGGGGAGCATTTGACTAATGCCCATGGACTGTGCCCTGAGATGTTGGTGTCTGGTCTCCAACATGAAGGTCTTCAGAGTTAGCGGTGAGCTGCATCCACGACTGGATGAGATTGTGATGTTTGTGTGGTTTGAAGGAGATTCGATAGTCTGCAGAATGGAAGATCTCAAAGTAAATGCTGTTTACAGCATTTCAGAAGTCAGGGTGTCTCCATAAAGCCTCTGAAGACAGGACTGCACCTTGACCAACCTCATGATGTCAGAAATGTACACCACTTCATTCAGGGTCCTATTATGGAGAATTGAAGAAGCCATATCCACATGACCATGATTCGGAACATTGAACATTTTGTTTGAATTCCTGGTCTTGGGGATATAAAACACCTTGTGAATCTAGTTGGCTAAACCAAATACTCAAAATTTTGGAAATAGCCCAAATCCCAATATTTCCAAAGTTCTCAAACTCTCCATCGTGGCAATATGGCACAACTTTCTTGAAACTGTCAAAATTTTAGCTGAAATGACACGAAGCTTGTTCTAATTCCCACGAAGAGCAAAGCTGGGAATATCTGGGAAATGGGGCAGTTGCAACACAGACTGATCAATGGGAAGTTGCTGAGCTGGGGGTTCACTCCAAAGGGAGTGAAAAGGTTTTCACCAAGACCCAACTCAGTGGATCATAAATAATCAGAAGCACCAGCATCCACCACTTCCTCTGGCAGCTCATTCCACACATGCACCACCCTCGGTCCCTTTCATATCTTTCCTCTTTCAACTTAAACCTATGCCTTCTAGTTTTGGACTCCCACAATGCCAGGGAAAAGACCTTGTCGAATGACCCTATTCTTCCCCGTTTGATTTGAAAAACCTCAAAAGGTCACCCCACAGCCCCATTCAAGATTGTTACTGTCCAGTTGTTTTTCAAATCAACTTGTCAAAGATATTATTACACACCTCTGGAGCAAGTGGGACTTGAGCCCAGTCCTCCTGGTTCAAAGATAGGGACATTACTACTGCACCATAAGATTCCCTGGTTACTGTCTCGTCCTGGTGGAGAGAAGATGTTGCTTGCCATTTGTCAGACAAATTTAAATACTGTCAAGATCTTGCTGTGTGTGTTCAGGAGCTGTTTTCCTATCTGAGGAACTGAACAATGAGAAGCTTGAACATAAGTCCTGATGCAGAGATGGGAATATTCCCAGTGAGCTAAGACTTGACACACAAACAAGTTTGAGTTTAAAGGCAGGATTCATATTGTTTTCATTGTTTGACATATTGAATAATTGAAACAATGAATACATAATTATGTTAATCAAATTTTCGCTGAATTGTGTCTGAGCCAGTGCATAACCACGGGTTTGTATAGATGCTCAGCAGTTGAAGCATAACTGCAGAATATCCTGCAATAAGAAAGGGATCTGTATACTGATCTGGATTGTAATGATTGTAATCCACAGCACGATGAAAGTGCTAGAAATGGTGAAGAGGAAAATGATGGATTTCCTTCGGCTCTGCATCTCTGGATCGTCGCTGTTCTGGGTGTTGCGTTGACCTTGCAGTGATCTGCGAGTTCGATCCACCATCACAATGTGTCGAACAGTCAGAGTGCTAAGCAGTAAAATCACGAAGGGCGGTAACAACGGTTTTAAAATTGTATCAAGTCAGTCAAACATCACCCATCCTGTTAATGTGAAATAAGTTGGTTTGGACTGAGCACCCCACTCCATGTTGTTAATTTCAGGTTCAAAAACAAAATGCAAGGGAAAGATTTTGAAGCAGAAGACAATACAGACAGTTGCTATAAACAGTTACGGTCGTCTCTCTACAATACTTCTCTCTGAACTTTTGACAACAAATGAGGACAAAGCGATCGACAATGAAAGCAATTGTGGACCAGACAGAGCAGTCAATGGCCACACAGTTGATCACCTCATTGATAGTGTATGTGGAAGTGTAGTCGAGAAATGAGAATGGTCAGTAGTATCCGAGTATGTAATAGATTATCACATTGAAAATAATGACCAGTAGGTCTGCTGTTGTCGTACTCACCAAGTAAAGGGTGATCCCTTTGGACAGACCATAGTCTCCTTGGGACAGAAGGATAATTGTCAGGACATTAGCTACAAATAAAAGCGCAAATTCTCAAAATTAATGACAGAGCATTGCTTGGAGGTTATAGCTCAGCATCAGGTCATTTATTCTAACATACCTGTGTGGTTGTTTATGCTCCACAACAACCTGCACCTATGTCACTTCCTCTCAGATATCAAAATGTCATATAAAATCAGAAGGTGCTGGAGAAAGAAACAGAGTTAATATTTCAAATCCAGTCCAGTAAGACTCTTCTTCAAAGCACTTGTTCAGGTTTCCAGCATCTGAATTATTTGACTTTGATATCAAAATGTTACTTTCCTCTTCACTTCCACCGTGACTAGCCCCTAACTGATAAACTCACCATATCTGTATGGGTGTGGCAATACTGAAAGATTACAATGAAATAAATTCCTCCCCCAAACTGGAAAGTTTTAGCAACATGACCTGGAACACAGGAATTTATAGACAGAAGAAGAGTGAGGTCGATTGAGTTTGCCTTCTCCCATCCTGATATTTGCATGTTCCAGGATAATAGAATTGTTGATTATTCGTAGCGATCAATCTTTATCCGGACCTAGACATATATGAGGCAATGAAAACCCTCAGTGATAGAGTCCCTCTCAAGCTTGGTTAATTTATTATAAATCACCTCCCAAACACCTCATACTAAATCCCAGAGTGTTTTCTGAAAGTGAATAAATTTAATAAATAGCAGAAAGAGTTGTTAATTGAAAGAATATCCTGGATGTGAATTGAACATGGAGAGAGATTGAGGTGCAGTATGTTGAAAGATGCATCAAGATCGAGAGTGAAAATGCCATGAGGTTAAAGCAATCAGATTCCGCTTCTTACCTGGGACTTTGAAGAGAGCAAGAAAATTATAGGAAATGAAAGTTGTCTGTTCGATTACCAACAGTTCCATTAGATCCAATTTTCAGGAGCAGAGAATTCAAAATCAATGAAGACAGACCTTGAATCACCAGATGTTCTCTGTTTGTGACAGTTCCCTAAACATTTGGATATCGTGTTTCTGAACAATAGAAATAGTCTGAAAAATGAACAACAAATAGAATCATGTTTCTGTTCCCCGAGACCATTTGCTCACCTCATATCCGCAGCATCAGTGCAGGAACTCTCCACATGCCACGATAGATACAGAGGTTCCTGCCATGTTATTACAATACAGTTTCACACTGTCATTACTCATTTATCTGAGACTGTTTATTCTGCTCTGTTCACCTCTTTCAGGTCTTTTTGACTGAATTGATAAAAATGAATTCTCACCTGAAATAAGATTGAAGCTTCAATGTGAGAATCTGATTTTCTTGGTCTTCATTTACTCATTGGGAAAAAAAAATCTATTTGGCTTGGGCTGGTTTTATGCAAAGGTTACCCAGTCATTCCCACTCCCTTGTTCATTCCCTGTAAATATTTCCTTTACAGATTGTTATGATGATGTGGGTGTACTGTAACTTTAAGAAAGTTAGCAGCACTACCTGACAGCACCAAGTTTTTTGAACAAAATATAGTGTAACCTTTTGGTCCATCAGCCAGTGTAGCTGGTTGCCTAGAGACAAAAACAAATTTGAGTTAGGCCAGTCAGTTTAAATTATACCGCCCCCCCAAAACTATCAAACTCCAATCAAGTCTGAATTTAGTATATTGACAATATTCAGAGCCAATGACGCAATCCAAACCTTTGTGGGTATAAGGCCGGTGGCATTTGAACAGCTGGGGGAGAACTGTCAAAAGACCAACAGATGTAGGTGATGCCAGTCAGGACTCTCTGAGAGGGAGCTGTCTAGAGAAGGAGTTTGCACAGAGAAAAACATCGACACTGATCTGGAGAGCAAACCTGCAAAGAGAAGATTCGACAGCTGAATGGTTTTGAAATTTGAATTTTTCAGTAAATTTTATTCGGGGAGTTTTATTGGACTAGTGTTACAGAAGGAAAAGTAAATGATAGCTTCGAGAAAGGGGATGTAAATAGTTGTTAGTTAATTATTCTCTGTTACATTTTAACAAATAAAGTTGTTAACTTGTACTTTAAGTAGTTCTTGGTCACTCGAATTTTCACAGGTTACTGCATGGGGTAAATCTTTTCTGTGTTGCTGGTTTAAAGGAAGCAGGAGAGTTTACCCAGTGTCGTAACAACATGTAACTGTGGCTCAGTGGCATCACCTTTGTCTGAATCACAAGGCTCTGGGTTCCAGTCCCCTGTGATAAAGAAGCAATTCTTCACTCAATGGCTGGTGACCCAATGTCATTCTCTCCCACAGGAGGCAGTGGAGGCCAAGTCACTGAATATCACCAAGAAAGAGATTGATCACATTTCAGGTATTAAAACTATTAAGGGGTATAGGGGCAAAGTAAGGATATGGCATTGAGACAGGGGACTAGGTATGGTCATATTGAATGGTCTACTCCTGCTCCCTGTTTCTGTTTCTGTGCTTGAGCAGAAATGTCAAGACTGATGGTCCAGTGCAGAATTGAAGGAACACTTCACTTTTTGAGGTTCACTTTTTCAATAACAAAACATTAGTGTTTTTCCAAGGCCGTCTCTACCTTGTCGAGTTGTTGTAAAAGATCCCATGGCATTACTTGGAGGTTATGCTCCAGGGGAGACTGTAGCATTGGTTTTGATTCCTGCAGCAAACTCTGTCCCTGAGCTTCTGACTCTATCCCTCTGACAACTGTTTAATAATAAAGCAGGCTTCCTGCAAATAGAGTCATATTTGACTCATCACTTGCTGATATCCTCTTTTGTTCCCATTACCTCTTGACTTAACTATACCAATGTACAGCTTGCTGGCCTCCCATATTCTACCCTTCAGAATCTTGCAGACTTCAAAAATATTGCAGTCCATATTTACCTTGCACTGTGTCTGATTCATCTATCAACTGACCGAAAACTGCTCCCAGGTAAACACTGTCTTGATTTTAAAGTTATCGTCTTTGTTTTCAAATGCCATGTAAATCCCAGTGGGGAATGGAGGTGCTCAATTATAAAGAACCAGAGGGAGAGACTCCACAAACATCCCCATCCTCAATGATTGTGGACAGTGCTCTAAAAGGGCACTGAGTCACTAGCAACCTGCTGACTAATACCCCACTCGGATTTGTCTTTGGCCATTGCTGTATAGAAATAACATTATATATTTCTGAATTTTGAATTGTAGATACAAATGCCAAAAGAACTGTTTTACCATAAAAGACTGAGAAGGAATTGCTGTACTTTTAAAAAAAGAGTTACTGAAACTCATTGTCAGTGGAGTTTGCACTGTTGCCTTTCACTGGGGAATAAGAGATGAGGAGACGCTTGCTCTGTGTACAAAGTGAGATGCAGCCAGCAGGAGGTTGCTGATTGGTTTGTGGAGTTGTGACTGTTTGTGGATACCAAAAGCCATCAGCTTCACAACAACTATCTGATTGGCTCTTCACCTCTGACAGTGCAGTGAGTGTGTTTGTGTATTGAAGAACATGGCGTCAGGCAGAGAGAGAAGAATACTGCCTTATGGTCACTTTCAATATAAACTTCAAGGACAGAAATTAAGATAGAATGCAGTAAAAATATTTGAATCTATGCTTCTTTATTTCATGTAATGATTATTTTGTATATCTAATAATTGGAAGAAAGGGATATGTCATTGCGTTTCTCAATTTTTCTCTGAATTTACACTGCGCCAATGCATATATGCATGTGTTTGTACAGGAGCTCAGCAGTTGAAACATGTCTGCAGTGTAGTCTGCGATAAGTAATGGATTTGTGTATTGGTCCGGTTCAAACTGACTGCCTGTAATCCTGGAAATAAGGAAAAAAACAACATATGGCATCCACAGCACGATGAAAGTGCCAGAAATGGCAAATAATAAAATGATAGATTTCCTTCGGCTCTGCATCTCTGGATCGTCGCTGTTCTGGGTGTTGCGATGACCTTGCAGTGCTCTGCGGGTTCCATTAGCCATCACAATGTGTCGGACAGTCAGACTGTTGAGAAGTAAAATCAAAAAGTATGGCAACAATGGGTTTAAAGTTGTGTCAATCCAATCAAAAGTTATCCATTCTGTTAATGTATAATAGGTTGGTTTAAACTCAGCACCCCATTCCACATTATTAATTATATAGAGAGGTTCAAAGGCAAAATAGACCGGGATGTTTTTGAAGCAGAACACAGTGCACACGATTGCAATCATCAGAGCTGCAATGTTTGCCCTGCAATATTTCTCTCTGAACTTTGGACAACAAATAAGGACAAATCGATCAACAGTGAAAGTGACTGTCAACCAGACAGAGCAGTCAATGGCCACATAGTTGAGAACCTCATTAATGCTTGCTAGAGTTGTTTGATCCAGGGGTGAAAATGGGATATAGTAACAAAGTATGTAATAGATTATCACATTAAAAATAATGACCATGATGTCTGCTGTTGTCATACCCACAAGGTAAAGAGTGATCCCTTTAGATAGACCACAACCTCCTTGAGACAGAAGGACTATTGTTAGGAGGTTACCTATTTAAACAAAAAGAAAAAAAACTTCAAATTAAAAATTGGTAAATTATTACCATCGGAATATCTTTTACACAATTATAGACATACAACAGTGTTAACACTTTATTCACAAAATGTTCAGGTAGTTTTATTTCTAATTTTGCCTCATTTCATCATTAAACATTTAATTTGGCAATATCATAATATTAAACCTGTACCAACACTGAATGTGATAGTGAGGATTTATCATGCAGCGTGCATGAGGTCTTAAAAATTCAACTGTTTTGTGTACAGAAGTTTACTTTATAACTGGTGGGCTTTAGTCTCCATCATCTCGCACAGTAAATCTCCTTTCTCGTTACGTATCCAGCTTTTCCATGCCTTTATTTCGAAAATGGTAGACTTGGTTTGGTCTGGTTAGATTTATCAAGAATGATATTGTTTATTTCTGACAAACCCTCTGCTTTCGCGTACCAACAGCTCTCAGTTATAAACAAAAGGAAAGCCTCTGTCATAACGGTCTTACTCTCAAAAATCAGATATTCCGTTTGTATTTCTTTAAAACCAGACATTATATTGTCATCTCCATGCTGACTTTTCTTTAACACCATCTCTGAACCCTCCCCTGTTCAGTTTAGATTCTAATTCTCTTCCATGTCTGCAGGGATTTTTTTTTCCTTTGAATGTCCAAGTCTTTCAAAAGAATCTCAACGAGCCACACATCTGAATGGACTTCATCCTGTTTAAAGGCAGAATCATCCTTATTTTTAACGTAATTCTCTTAATTCAACACTTCAGTGCTTGTATAATATCTTCCATATTTGCTTTGAGGATTTCAAGCAATCAATAAATACTTTATTTAGATTAGATTAGATTACTTACAGTGTGGAAACAGGCCCTTCGGCCCAACAAGTCCACACTGACCCGTCGAAGCGCAACCCACCCAGACCCATTCCCCTACACCTAACACGACGGGCAATTTAGCTTGGCCAACTCACCTAACCTGCACATTGTTTTGGATAGTGAGAGGAAACTGGAGCACCCAGCGGAAACCCACGCAGACACGGGGAGAATGTGCAAACTCCACACAGAGAATCGCATGGGGTGGGAATTGAACATGGGTCTCTGGCGCTGTGAGGCAGCAGTGCTAACCACTGTGCCACCTGTTCAAAATACTTTTTGTTTTTATTCTTCCATTTAGAGATGCTCAGTTCTTACTAACAGGATCAATTACTTCACTGTTTTCAAGCTTTAATTTATGTTCAAGAGTACTATTCCTTCTTCATAGCTCCATGGTGCCACTATTTGTTGTACTGGATTCAAAGTAATTCTTTCCATTGTTCCATCATCAGCTGCATGTTGTTCTGTGCTTTAACGCTTCTTGCTCAGGTCCTGTCTACAGATTTAATTGGAATAGCTTAAATTCACCCCCAAGTGCCATTAAACTTTAACTATAAAGAAATCCTATGCATTCTGGAGATCTGAAATAGAAACACAAAATGCTGGGCAATTACAGTAGATCTGACAGTATCTGTCAGCTAATATTCCGATATCTGTCTGTGAATCTGACCCTTTGTACATGTTTGATCGAAACAAGAAGTGCCTCGCCAGGATTGGACACACATATATTTCTATCAGCCAATTGATTTCCCTTGTACATTTTCATATGTGATATCTTCACAAAACACTGCCTTATAGTTTCAACACTGTTGAACACAGCTCTCACATAAGGGCACTGAGATGTTAGAACATGTGTTTCAGTTTTTGTATGTTCTGCCCATTGGAAGAGATTATAACTGGGGTGGGAGGACTCTTTGATGATGTTGGCTGCCTTTCCAAGGCAGCAAGAGGTGCAGACGGAGATAATGGATGGAAGGTTGGGCTTGTATGATGGACTGGGCTGTGTTTACAACTCTCTGTAGTTTCTTATGGTCCTGGGCAGACCAGTTGCCATATCAAGCCGTGAGGCTTTCTGATATAATGCTTTTATGTTGCATTGAAAAAAATTGTTCAGTATCCTTATGAACATGCCAAATTTCTTTATCCCCCTGAGGAAGAGAGGTGTTGTTGTGCTTTCTTGACAATCGCATCAATATGGATGGACCAGGATCATCACTCCTGGTGATTGGCACTCCTGGGAAAGCTCTTGACTGTCTCCACCTCAGCTCCACAGACATATCCCTCTTAAACTCTAACCTCCTGTGGTGCTGCTGTCGGGACAGCCTGGGGCACTGGCACTAGCACTGGCAGAGTAAGGAGCTGCTCCAGTCAGAAGGGCTTCATTTAATGCATGTTGGGGCTGACCTCCTGGAGAATCAATGAATCACGGCTGTGGAGAGCACTCGGTACTAAATAGAGAGCAGAGTGTTCAGGAGGGGGAATGGGTAGACTTACTAAGAACCTGATGGTGGCAGTTTTATAATGAGACCCAGAGTGAGACAGGAATGGCCCGAATGTAAAAGCATTAAAAAAAACATAAAATAAGGTCAAAGGGCAAATATTGGTTAAAAAGGCAAAATTCTTTACTTAAAATGTGTGTCATACTGGGAAAACAAATCACAGAATCATGGAATTTACAGCACAGAAGGAGGTCATTTGACCCATTGTGTCCATACTAGCTCCTAGCATAGCTACCAAGCTCGTCTCAGTCTCTAGCCCCATCTCCGTAGCTCTCTAAATTAATCACTTTCAAAGATATATCCAGCTCTCTTTTGAAACATCCTGTGGAATCTGTCTCCACCACTCTCCCAGGCAGCATTTTTCAAATCCTAACAACTTTCTGAGTAAAGAGGTTTCTCCTCATCTCACTCCTAGCTCTCTTGCTGACAGTAATGAAATTGTGACCCCTACTTACTGATTGACCAATTAGTGGAAACAGGATATCCTTCTTTACTCTGTCAAAATAGTTCATTATTTTCAACACCTCAATGAGTTCACCTTCTCATCCTCTGTGCACCAAAGAGAATAAGTCCAATTTGACTATTCTTTCCTTATATCTAAAATCCTTCATCCTGGTATCATTCCAGCAAATCCCCTTTGCACTCTCTTCATGGCAATAACATCCTTCCTGAAATAAGGTACCCAGAACTGAACACAATGCTCCGGGGGGAGGGGGGTGGGGTGTGGGGGGTCTGACCAATGAGTTGCACAGGTGTAGCATCACATACTTGCTTTTATATTCTGTGATCCTTTTACAAACCTAAGGGTCCCCCAATAAAGCTATTTAGCAACTGTTTCAACTTGCCTGACTACCTTCAGAGAATTATGCATGTATACCCTGAGGTCTCTCTGCTCCTGTACTCTCCTCAATGTTGTAACATTGAGCCTGCATTGTCTTCTGTGTTTCTTCAACCAACATACATTCCATCACATTTCTCTGCACTGGATTTCATCTCCAGGTACCTACCCACTTGACAAACTTGTCAATATCCCTCTAAAGTCATGGATTAATGACACAAACGAGGTTATTGGGTATGGTCTTATGGCCATTATGGAGACATGGTTACAAGGAGATCAAGATTGGCGACAAAATATTCAGGGGTGTGTAACTTTTCAAAAGGTCAGGAGGGAAGTGAAGAGGGGATGGGGTAGCTTAGTTAGTATGTGATGGATAAAATGATCAGAAGTCACATGATGTAGAATCCATGTGGGCAGAGATGAGAAATAACAAGGACAAGAAGCCAATGGTGGGATGAGTCTATCGGGGCCCTAACAGTGTCTGTTCGATCAGACAGAGAATGATGATGAGATAATGAGGCCATGTAGAAAAGGCAGTGCACTCATCAGAGGTGACATTAATCATCGTGTAGAACGATGATCAAGGGGCAACAATAGTCCGGAGGAAGAATTCCTAAAAGGACAGTTTCTTGGAATAAACTGTTATGGATCCAAGCAGGAATCAGGCTATTTTGGATCTGGAAATGTGTAAAGAGGTAGGTTTAACAAATGATTTTAGAGTCAGAGATCTCCTCGTGACAACAAAGTGGCAGAATTTAGCCTTCAGTTTGACAGTGAGAAATGTGGGTCAGAAACAACTGTGCTGACCTTACATAAGGATAATTCCATAGGGATGAAAGCTGGCTTGGCTGGAGTTGACTGGGATAACATCTTGTCAGAAACAATGTATTTTTTTATTCACTTGTGGGATGTGGGCGTCACTAGCTGGCCAGAATTTATTGCCAGTTCCGAGTTGCCTTTGAGAAGGTGTTGATGAGCTGCCATCTTGAACCACTGCAGTCTGTGTTCTGTAAGGAGACCCACAATACCCTGGGGGAGGGAATTCTAGGATTTTGACCCAGTGACATTGAAGGAACAACAATCCACATCAAAGTCAAGATGGTGAGTGGCTTGCAGGGGAATTTGAAGGTGGTGGTGTTCCCATGCATCTGCTGCCCTTGTCCTTCAACATGGAAGTGGTTGTGGATTTGGTAGGTGCCATCTAAGGAGTTTTGGTGAATTTCTGCCATGTACCTACTCAGGAGTGTCGATGGTGAAGGAGTGGATGTTTGTGGATGTGCCAAACAAGCTGGCTGCTTTATCCTGAATGGTGTCAAGCTCCTTGGAGCTGCCTTCATCCAGATAAATGGGGAGTATCCCATTACTCTCCCGACTTATGTGTGAGTTACGCACTGCAGTATTCTGAGCCTGTGACCTGCTCTTGTAGTTATTGTGTTTACTGGATGAGTCTAGTTGAGATTTTGGTCAAAGTTAACTTCCAGGATGTTGAGAGTGTGGTTTCAGTGTTGGTAACACCTTTGAGTGCCAACTGGCAGTATTAGATTGTCTCTTTCTGGAGATGGTCATAATCTGGTATTTGTGTGGCATGGATGTTACATGCCACTTGTCAACCCAAGCCTGGGTATTGCACAGATCTTGTTGCGTTTGAACATGGACTGCTTAAGCATTGGAGGAATCACGAATGGTGTTGAATATTTTGCAATCATTGGCAAACATCCCCACTTCTGACCTTATAATGGAGGGAAGGTCATTGATGAAGCAGCTGAAGATGGTTTGACCTAGGACACTGCCCTGGGGAGCTCTTGGAGCTGAGATAAATTGCCTCCAATAACCACAGCCATCTCCCTATGTGCAAGCTATGACTCCAACCAGCAGACAGCTTGTCCATTGACAGCCATTGATTCCAGTTTCGCTCAGGCTCCTTGATATCACATTGAGTCAAAAGTGGTCCTGATGTCAAGGGTTGTCACTCTCACCTCCCGTCAGGGATTCAGCTCTTCTGTCCATGTTTGAACCAAGGCTGTAATGATGTCAGGAGCTGAGTAGCCCTGGCAGAACCCAAACTGGGTGTCACTGAGCAGTACACAGCTGAGCAGGTGCTGCTTGGTGGCATTACTGATGATACCTTCCATCACTTTACTGATGATCGAGAGGAGACTGATGGAGCAGTAAATGGCCTGGTTGGATTTGACCTGCTTTTTGTGTACAGGACATACCTGACCAATTTTCCGGAGTGTCGGGTAGGTTGTCAGTTAAGGAACAATGGCAGACTTTGAGCAATATTGTTGATGACTTACACCAAAGATATATCCCAGTGTGGAAGAAGAGGATGAGAAAGGTGATAATCCAACTATGGTTAATCAAGGAAATCTAGGATAGTATGAAATTGAAAGAAAAATACTTAGCTTACTACATGGCATTGAATCGTGGTAAATGGAAGGGTTGAGAAAGCTTTAAAAGCTAACAGAGGTACCTAAAATATAATAAGGAGGGAGAAAATAATCTCTGATGATAATCTAGCAAGTTATATAAAAATGTGCAGTGAGAGCTTTGTTAAATATGAAAAACTGATGAGTGAGTCCAAAGTGAAGATAGGATTCCCTCTGGGAATGAAGCTGAGGAAATAATAATGAGGTTTCAGGAAATGGCAGTGGAAGTGAACAAAGACCTTACATCAGTGCAGGCTATCAATAGCAGTCTAAAATACTAAACAATGAAAAGTCAAAATGGTAGGGAGGGATATTGAGAGAGAAAATGATGTAATTACTATCACTGGAGTAAAGGTACGGGGGAAGCTAGTGGGGGTAAAGGCCAATATGTCTCCTCCACCTGATGGGTGGCATCGTAGGATTTTAATAGAAGTAACAGCAGAGATCATGGATGTTCTGGTAGGAACCTTCCAAGCATCTTTAGATTTGGGAGAAGGCTCAGAGAGTTGGAAAAGTGCCAATGATACACTCTTGCTCAAAAAGGAAAGGAGACAAAAATCAAATCACTACGGACCAATTAGATTAGCATCTGTCATTGAGAAAGGGTTAGAAAGGAGATAATAGATAAATAATGTGATCAAGCAGAGTCAGAATGGCTCCATGAAGGGGAATTGTATCTGATAAATTTACATGATTTACTCGAGAGGTAAAGAAGCAGGAGGGGTAAAGAGGAGCTAGTCGAGGTAATACACCTGCGGTTCGAAAAGGCATTTGATAAGGCTCCCACCATCTGCAACAAGAGAGGGTCGAACTATTGGCTCTTGACATTCAATGGCATTGCCTTCAGTGAAACCCACTATCAATGTTCTGGAGTGTACATTGACCAGAACCTGAACTGGACCAGCGATGTAAGTACAGTGGCAACAAGAGCAGGTCAGAGGCGAGGAATCTTGCTCATAATTCACCTCCTGATTCCCCAAAGCCAGGTCACCATCTACAACACACAAGTGAGGAGTGTGATGGAATACTCTCTTCTTGTGTTGGTGAGTGCAGCTTCAATAACACACAAGAAGTTTGATACCATCCAGTACAGAGAAGCCCATTCGATTGGCACAACATCCACAAGCATCCACTCTCCCCACCACCGACTCAGTAACAGTAATGTACACCAGCTTGAAGATGAAGTGCAGAATTTCTCCAAGGTTCCTCAGATAGCACCTTCCAAACCCATGACCACTCCCTTCTAAAAGGACAAGGACAGCAGATACATGGGAACACCACCACCTACAAGGTCCCCTCCAAAACACTTACCATCCTGATTTGGAAACATATCACCGTTCCTTCACTGTCACTGGATCAAATTCCTACAACTCCCTCCCTAATGGCCTAAATGTAGCAAATGGACTGCAGTGGTTTCAGAAAGTGGCTCATCATCACCTTCTCAAGGGCAACTAGGGATGGGCAGTAAATACTGGTCCAGCCAGTGATGCTCACATCCCCTGAATGAGCTGTAAAAAAAGAGGCTAATAGATAAGAGAAGTGCCTGTGGAAGCATTGATAGAGGATTGACTAAATAATAGATAACGGAGAGTTGGGATAAGGGAGACATTTTTCAGAGGGTAACCTGTAACTAGTGGACTGCCACGTGGATCAGTGCTGGGCCCAGAGTTATTTAAAAATGCATCAATGACTTGGATGAAGAAGGTGGATGTGCTGTAGCCAAGTTTGAGGACAACATAAAATCGGTGGGACAACAAGTTCATTAGAATTACACAAAGAGTCTGCAGAGGAATATGGATGGGTTAAGCAAGTAAGCAAAAAATATGGTAGAAGGACAATAATGTGGGAAAATGTGAGATTGTGCACTTGGCATTGACAATACAAGAACTGAAGATAATTTAAATAGGGAAAGCCAGCAGGAAATGACCAAACAGAGAGATTTGGAGGCCCTTGTTCATGAATCACAAAAAGCTAGTATCCAAGTTCAATGGGTAATAGGGAAGACACATGAAGTGTTGGTCTTTATCTCAAAGACAATGGAATAGTGAAGCCAGGATCCTCTTGATAAAACTATTCTATATATGAATCAGACCACAGTTGGAGTACAGCGAACAATTTTGGGACCTGTATCTAAGGAAAAATAACTGGCATTGGAGGTAGTCCAGAGAATGTTCATTAAGATGATTCCAGGTCGTGAGTTTGGTGGTGGGGGGGAGTGGGGTAGTTCTTCTGAGAAAGGGTTGAGTGGCTTGTACTTTGACTCAGTGAAGTTTAGACCAATGAGAGGAGACCTTAGTGAAACATAAGATCGTGTAGGAGCTGAACAGGGTAGATGAGGAGAGGTTGCTTCCCCTTGTGGTGGAGTCGAAGACCAGAGAGCAAAACCTCAGAGCAAGGGGACGTCCATTTAAGATGGAGATGAGGAGGGTTTCTTTTATTTCAGAGGATAGCAAACCTGTGGAATCCTTTACTGCAGAGTCTGTAGAAGCTGAGTTGTTAAATATATTCAAGGCTAGGATAAGATTCTAAAGGATGATGGGGATAAGGCAGGGTAGTGGAGTTGAGGATTTTCAGGTCAGTGATGATCTCATTAAATAGATGAGAGACTCGATGGCCTGAATGACTTGCTTCTGCTCCAGTGTTACTGGGCTTATGGTTTTCTGACCCAAGACAGGTCATCACTTTGCCAAGTGTGTGTCGACAATCTTATCTGGATGCATTTGCACCTCATTAACATCACACATTGCAATGTCTCAGGTCTGCAATACCCAAAGCATCCTGGAAAATTCATCCCACACATCAGCGTTGGCACAGGTCAACCATCAGAAGAACTGCAATCTGTGGGATCCTGGCTGGGACTTCCAGCCCCACAAGGGGAAGGGGGGGAAAGAGAAGTGGGGTTTGGGATGTTGTTCGATGGTAACTGCATCATGCCAAGGCACAATCATAGAGATTCTGCTGAAAACTCAATGGAGGCAACTGACTATTGTGGCTGGGGATGTTCACTGAAATGCGTTAGGTTTCCCCAACACTGCACATTGCCTCAATGCATCTGTAATGTTGGTCACAAGGAGCTGCCCTCTGAAGCCACACAGTATGATGCTTTCCATAGCAGTGTGCTGGTTAGGGAGGAGACCAACCTGGATTCAGTATGAAGAGGGAAAGACTGAGGGTTTACATGGTGAGAGACACACCAACAGCAAGGCAGGATTAAAGTATAATTAAAAACACAAGAACAATCAACTTCAATTTCTTACCAGGCACTCCAAAGATCGCAAGAAAATGGTAGTAAATGAAAGCTGTCTGTTCGATTGTTGACAGTTCCATTTTTGGAGAAAGGAGACAAAATGAGAACAATGATGACAGACCTGAAACCTCAGCCTTTCCCCAGTTGTTACAGCTCCTTATATAAAGGACCTAAATCCATCAACGATTCAATCAGGTCACTGAGGGAGTAGAATCAGTTCAAGGGCTTTGCACAAACATTTTAATAGGTATTAAGTAATATGTGTTTTCTGAATGTACCTAAATTGAAGACAAACTGTTCCAATTGAAAAATGTTACTCAGAAAAGTACACAGCGAATTAATATGGTTTTATCCACATATTTACATTTACTAATATTGAAAATTCAACTTTTTTGCATGGCTAGATTTAAAATTGAGTAATGTTGACATTTTAAGAAGAAAACAATCTCACTGAAGCTTATTGTCATGCACTCACTAGAACAAATGGCAAATTTCAAATGCTCCCAACAACTTTTACAAAAGGATAAAAGAATACTGATTGTTTGGTAAGTCAGCTGTGCTTGGCTGAAGCATTGTCATGGTGAAAGCACAGGACAATTTGGGACGTTCTTATGGTCTCATGGTAGAGGCTTCCACACACCTGGGTATTTCAAACACTGTCACAAACCTTGAAGATATGCTTTTTATTTGGAGAGCTCAGGTCCCTTCCATCAATGTATGTCACTTCAACCAACATATAGAAGTCACGTTACAACCTCAACTGATTACCTCAAATGGGTTGCTAGAGCAGGCATTAGCACAGACAGAGTTGTTGGTGGAATGTAATCCAATTATGGAATCAGATTGAACAGTCCATACAGAGGAACCTCGATTATCTGAACGCCATGGGTGGGGAGAATTTTGATCGGATAATCGAATGCACGGAGAATCGAATGTCGTATAACACAGTTTAGCCACGAATCAGGATCTTGTGATCTTGTTCGGATAATCCAAAATTCAGATAACTGACATTCAGATAATTGAGGTTCCTCTGTATTCTGTGTTGGGTTTTGCAAGTATAGGTTAGTTGAGTAGTCGGTCTGTACTGACTAATGTGAAAAACTAAAAGATTATGCTGTTTGATTCGATCAGACAATCTCTGGTACATGCTGTGAAGTTCTATGAACATACAGCTGACATACTTGGCATCACACTGACACTGAACTGTGTGGTATGCAGACCGGCTTTCTGGATTGACAGGAGCATCCACAGTTGGTGGAAATTCCCACTGACACAGCCACTGCACAGTAGCAGGATGGAAAGGCTTGTTTAAGCTGCTGCTCAAATATTTGTGATCCTTTACCTTTCCAGGGTCATTTACAATAGATCCCGCCTTGCTACTACTGGTATGGATCAGGTTCCTAATTCAGTACAAAACCAAACTGAATGTGTAAAGTGCCAGGAGAAGGGAAAAATGAAATAAGAAGCACCAATGAAACCCTCTGCTATCTCGATCAGAGGATAACAGAGGAAATCTGACAAAGGACCATCAAACTCTTTGTAAAATGGATTGTTCCCAATGTGGGTCAACAGGGAGGTTTTCATTCGTCTAAACCAATCATAGTCTCAGGAAGACATTAACAAATGCAAAATACTGGGCAGTGACACAATGATTGTCACAACAGACCATCATAAAGAATCTCTTTGGAATACCCACTGAACCAATCTTTGAAGGAAGGTTCCAAAAGCATCTTGGTCGACAATTAAAGAGAAGCTGCTGGTTCCATTTTCTTCCCAGGAAGAGGCTGGGACTTGTTTCCCACAGAAACAGCTCGGAGTGGCTGTGTCCAAAAAAAAAATCACTTCATCAAAATCAGCATCAGGTTCAAACATTACACCTCAAAGCCAACCAAAGGATTCTAAAGTGTCAATCCTTTATATTCCTTTGCATTAGTCACTGTTCCACTTTAACTTTGAACCTGTGAGTGGGTCTGTGGCCCAACAGAATGCACGTGCAGAAAGTAAAAGCTTATGCAGCAGACACTAACATACTGGTATAGACAGAATCATATAACCATAAATGTGTCATTTTCTGGTTGGAAAGATAACGATACAGTCACCATAGTCCTACTGGACCACAGAAACACACTCCTATCAGACAGAGACAGCTGCTGGGGGTTTAATCTCAGGGTTCTCACACATACAGTGAGGGCAAGAGTTTGAGAAGGAGAGTCTTTTGCAGTAATCTCAGCTGGTGCAGGAATTGGACCCATGCTGTTGGCTTCACTTGACCTGGCAAACCAGCTCTCCGGCCAAACAAGCTGACCAACACTCCCCACTTTGGGCAGTTGTGACAAGTGGTGTACCATGAGGTCAGTGCTGGAGAGTCAACTTTTTACACTTTATATGATTAACTTGGAGAAATGGACCGAGTCATGATTGCTAAGTTTGCCAATGACACAAAAATAAGAAAATAAGTTGTGAAGAGGACATTCTAATGATCGTAATGAGGTCAGTCAGATGGACCTCACAGAATATTGGAGCTGTTAGTCTGGTCCAATCAAGGAGCCCTGAAGGGGAAGTTCAGAGAAACTGACTCTCTGGTAGCTGAGTCTGTATGAGGCAGTATGATAGTTAGGGATTGTTCATGTGGAAATAAAGTGTGAGTCGGTGATGGATACCGGTCTCTGTGGAGTGATTTCAGACATAAAGAGTCGATAACAGAATATTCGCTAGGAAGTGAGTGGGCAAATGGAAATGTGAACTGAACTGATTTAACTGTGGGTTTATATTTTAGATGTTTACAGTTCTTTTCTTCCAATATTTTCAGGATGATTATGAGTCAGTTGTAACATAAATAACCTGCAGACTTGAGTTTCACATTCAACTCTTTCCGAAGACTTACTTCATTTTTATCCTCATTCAGGTTGACCTGACCTTGGTGGATTGAAACTGAAAATTAGGAAGATAAATTATTCAATCAGTACTTCCCAACCAGAGACCTTTGAAGAATGGATATTTTGGGTATTGCTGAGAAAAACATTCCTACAAAGAAGAAAAAAGGCAACCATATCAAACTTTCCCTGAATGACTAAAGATATGGAGATTAAAATAAAGAACATTATTATAATTATCAGGTTCATAATTCAATTGGGAACCAGACTGAGTGTAAAAGGGGACAGGGCTGTAGTGAACAACCAAATGAAAGGAATTAAAAGATTATATTTGTCTCCTGGGTTAGAACCATGCAGTCCTGGGTGAGGTGAGAATGATAATGGATGAAAAAATTTGATTGGGCAAGTTAAAAATTCAGATTCTCAAAGGCAAGATAAACTTTTTCAATTATTTTCTCCAGCCGCAAAACATGAGTTCACCTTCCTGACTGCAGATGTTGACTGTCTTATCTGCATGTGTTTGTAACTCATTAAAAGCAGCACTTGTTGGGATTCAGTGCCTGCTGCAAATTAAGCTCTATCCAGTGGAGAAAAATATCCCTCCTGATCCCTAGCTGCATATTCCTGGTGACCTTCGCTTCTTCCTGGATTTGAATTGAGCTCTTGTTGCTTTGTCCTTGCTGTGATGTTAAATGTTTAAATATAAGAAAAACAGCAGCACAATGAAGCTTCAAACAAGATGAAATGTTAGAAATAGAATTCCTACAGTGTGAAAACAGGCCCTTCGGCCCAACAAGTCCACACTGACCCTCCGAATAGTAACCCACCCAGGCCCATTCCCCTACTCTGTATTTACCCCTGACTAATGCACATAACTGATACATCTCTAAACACTGTGGGCAATTTAGCATGGCCACCTCACACAACCTGCACATCTTTGGCTAGTGGGAGGAAACCAGAGCACCCAGAGAAAACCCATGCAGACTCAGGGAGAATGTGAAAACTCCACACAGACAGCCACCCGAGGCTGGAATTAAACCTGGGTCCC
Organism: Chiloscyllium plagiosum; assembly: GCF_037043375.1. NCBI lineage: Eukaryota > Metazoa > Chordata > Chondrichthyes > Orectolobiformes > Hemiscylliidae > Chiloscyllium > Chiloscyllium plagiosum. The sequence goes on from NW_028270148.1 coordinate 97,222,492, forward strand.
TGGTGCTGTGAGGCAGCAGTGCTAACCACTGAGCCACAGTGTCACCCAGTAGTTTATTACACAACTATTACTGTATCTCACATCAGTAACAAACAGTAAAGGCATTTGCTAAAATGCAGATCCAATGATTTAAAGTATATACAAAAGTTACTCATGAAGATGAAAAGTTAGATCTGTCCCTACTACTGTAGGAAGCTCAGCTTGTTAAAGATGCACTTTCAAAATGAAGAGGTGAAGCCTGCAGTCAGACCCAGCAGTGGGAATGGCAGTGATGGCTTCTGTGGTTAAATAGCTGAAGGTTGCTCCCATGGGTGGGCTGAGCAAAATACGAGTCTTTGTTTCCCCTTTACAGCAGTGCAGGTTGTGACTCTCAATAACCTGGTTCAGAACAGCACTCCTGGAATCTGCCTTCTGTCTTCTGGTTAAGAGGCAGTTGATGTTTTAAGATTGTTTCTCTCAGTATCAGTTTGAATCTCCTCAGAAATAACTGTTTCCTTGTGCATTTATCGCCATTGAACAAAATACCCGCACGGGTTAATTCAGAAGAGTCCTTGCTCCATGAAGCAAAGTCAATGCGACTGGAATTTCTTGTGATGTTTGTTCTCCCTCCTGTTCCATAACAGAGAAGCTTTAGCAGCTTTATGCTTTTTGAGGACGTCTCTGGAATCCTTGAAAGATTGAATGACGTTTTGGAATTGAAATTTAAGGTTACACAGGCTGTTTGTCAGCATTTGACTGCAGTAGAAACCAGAAGATAATTTGTGTGGCTTTTGGGAGCCATTTTGTACCCCTCCTTTTGTCCATTCGAAACACATATTAAATTTCTTTACAAAATATATCAAACATTTGTGATACTGTTCTGTGCCATCATCACATAGCCACTGTAACTTATTTTCTCACACTTTCTCACACTCACAACCCCCAACCCAGACAGACAGACACACACACACACACAGACAAAGACCCACATGCACACATATATTTTGTGGGGTGAATTTGTACTTTCAGGGTTACATTGTACTTTGCTCAAAAACTGCATGCATTCAAGTAGAACTCTGAGCTCAAAAACTGCGTGAATTTATGTAAAACTCCGTTACCTCACTTTTTAGATTAGAATCAATCTAAACATCATGGCATAGACAGAGAACACAGGAGGCTAACACCTTCAACATATTGTCTAGCTATCACCATTGTTAACAGCTAACCCGAGAATGCAACTTTTAAAAAAAAAGGTTTGTGATTTACACATGAAAGAAGTGAAACTATCACTGTATTCTAACAGATGAAAGGCTTAACAGACAATCAATTTTTCAATGTATAATTTTAGTTACATCACACTATAAATTTTGCTATAAATTCTGTGTTAGGATTGAGCCCTCCACAATCACCTGATGAAGGAACGTCGCTCCGAAAGCTAGTGTGTTTCCAATTAAACCTGTTGGACTATAACCTGGTGCTGTCTGATTTTTAACTTTGTACACCCCAGTCCAACACCGGCATCTCCAAATCGTAGCTTATTTGCAGCACATCAACATCAGTCAACCAACTGTACCAAGGTCTGCTCCTCTCCAGAAGAGATCTCTGTGCCTTTTCACTGCTGATCAAATGACATGAATACAGACATTGTCTTTTTTGGATGTTACTTGGACTGTTTTTATTTGTTCTGACAATTACACTCACCTCGTTGTTTGCCCTCGAGGCTGGAATTTGGAATATTAAGCATCCACCTGAGAAATCCATGTTACAAGGTCACCTATTTCCTTCCACAGATCTTTACTTATAATCCAGTTTTCTGAGGCATATCGGGAAGTGGATGGAATTAGTACTTGATGAGCTTTTCCTCATTAGTAGCTTGAGTTTTCTGGTGAAAGATCTTTTGTCCTCACAAAATTATTTCAGGTGATCTCTAACTTTTTAACTTTAGCACAGTATCTACCACCTTCTGTGATTGTTTGTCCTAAACAGGTACCCTTACCTATTTGTTCTAGTTTGCACTCACCAGTGAGGCTCTCGCCTTGGCTTAACATTGGGGATGCTAATTTATGCAAAACAGCTTCTCGCCGCTCACCCATGAGAATCATGTCTCCCTGTTCAACATAGGTTGGAAAATTGAATTTTTTTCTTCCGACATTGGGAATCTCCCCACTGCAGATCTCAGACAATCGTCCCAATTTTCACACCAATTCCCACATCATTCAGTGCTTGGGAAGATTCTGCCTTGAGTCCTTCATTTATTTTGGACTTTTTCTCGGTCTTTTCTGACATGGTTAGGTATCACACTCAAGAAAGTGACTGTATTTGAACAGAATCCAAACTCCCATTTTAATGAGAGATTTATTTGAATTAACCACACTCTATAAAACTCATATGCTACTGATAAGTAGCTCCCAAAATTTATGCTACCATCCCCACCCATTAACCCTTAATTAATATGTCCACCCCCATTCCCTTATTCCATTAGGTGTCAGGCAACCTTTCAGATCATTTCACTGATAACAGATTCCCTTTTTTCTCTTAAAATACATCAAAACATGATAATAAACGTAAGCAATATTTAGAACGTTACAACATATTCCATTCTCATTGTTTTTCTTTGCAAACATTAAATCTCAGTTGTCCTGTTTCCAATCGGCCCAGCAGTTTCTTAGAGCTTGGTCCTTTCTTTACAAAACGGTCAGATGGCTGACTGCTGCTCTCCACCCATTTCAGTTTGGAGATTTCTCCATTCCCCAGTATCTGTTTTATAACTGCAATATTGATGCTCGATCTTTATTGATTTCATACATTTTGTTGATTTCCTCGTTATCCCACAGTGACTGATTATAGATATGAAACTCAATGGGGATTGCTGCTGAATATTTCTTCCATTGTTTTTGTAAGGAAAGACATCCTGTGCACCTCCTCATCAAGAGTGAGAGTTTCTGCCACTAAGGTACTCTCTACTATTCTTCCCGTCATTTTAGTGACACAAGCTAAGGGGCGACATTCATCTCCCTTTCCCACAAGATTAATTATGAACACTCCTGCACTCAAGGACCTACCACAAAGATTTGCATAAGAAACATCACTTAAAATAACAAGTTCCATTCTCCTTCATGTCTCCCAATGATGTACACCTCAAAACACAATTTTACGTTTTTAACTTTTTAAATGCTTTTTTAAATCTGAGCAAAACCTTCTGCCTTGGGATTTTTCAGGTTGTACTAAACTCAAACACTTCAAAACTGGCATCTGGCCTTGCTTAGGTGCACAGCTAATTCAAATATCCAATCAGACTTGGTGATACCTCCATTTCAATTTTGAAAGCTGCTGCATTTTTATGTGAAGTTCTGACTTGTGACAAGTAGCAAAAGCGCGAATTGTTTGCAAAAAAGAATGTTGCTGCATTCTCCCTGATTTCCAATCCAATGTAATATAGGCCTCAGAAGCCCTGACTTCCAATTCTGAATTTTGCTTCATGGGCACTTTTGACAATGCTTTTAAATTAATTGCCCTCAAAATTATCGGTGTGCATCATAAAGATGTCTGAAAGCTGCCACTCATGATTCTAGTAAGACATGACAGGACCTGCTTTCAACTGAAGTCAGATTAATTTTATTGACACAGAACTTACTGAGAATGACAACACTCCAAAATCATCAAGTAGCCTTTATAAACATTTATTAAACTTCTAGAATATCCCCAATCCATTTGGTGTCTCCTTGGGAGGAAAATGGTGTCACATTTGCCACTTTCCCATCCTTTGACATATCTCCTGTATCTTGGGAAGATTAGAAGACTGTGGCCAGATCTCTCTTGCTAACTCCTTTTCCATATCTTTCACCAGTCTGGGATACAAGCCATTTATAAATCATACCCAGCCTTTACGTTGCTTCCTCAATATTAATTTTCAATTTTCACCCTGCCCATTACATTTGCCAAGCCCAATATACTGTTGTTTATTGAAATACCTTTTCCTCAGTGAAGCTTCATACAAAGTACTCATTAGATCATCTAGTCTGACCCTCCAAGTATATTTCACCTGCTTTATCTTGAACAGAACCTACACTGACTAATTAGAAATTTAATATTTACTTTTTAAAAATAATTGCTTGTTTTCTTAAAGTGAACTTGCATTTTATTTTTGTATTATCTCATTTCTAGTTTTATTTTCTTGTTAACCTCATCACCTAAGTAATTGCATTTGGACAGGTTCTCACTTAAAGGACTTAACTCACATACACCCTCCTCTCTATGTTCTCTCAGGGGCCTATGTTCACTTTGGCCTCTCTCTTCCTTTCTATGTATTTAAAGAAGCTCTTATTGCCCATTTCAGATGAGAATTAGAATTAGAAATTATTGTCATGTATACTGAAGTACAGAGTGCATGAGTGAAGTGAAAAGTTTACAATGTCACCATTGCTGCACCTTCTTAGGTACAAAGTTATCTTGGCACAAAATCCTCAGGAGAAAGTAAAGAAATAAAGAAAGAAAGTTAAAGGTTAAACATTACAGTCCTTCTTGGTATTAAGTACAAAAATAAAGTTAAAAGTCCAAGAGTTTTTTTTAATTATTAACCCATACTGAGCTCACACTCCCTACAAGCATCCTGGCTAGTTTTCCCTCACAGCTTATGTACCCCGCCTTATTATTTTATTTGAACATCTTTTGTTCATTTTGAAAACATTCCTAATCCTCTGGTACATCATTAACTTTTGCCACTTTGTTTTTCTCTTTCAATTTGTTAATGACTTAAACCTTCCTTTGTTAATCACTGTTGGTTTATCTCCTTCTGAGAATCTTTCTTCCTCACGGGGACGTGTCTTTGCTGTGAGCCGTGAAGTATTTTCTTAAGGCGTTAAACCAGAAGCAGCAGGAATGGAACCAAATATATTCCAGAATACAGGATCGCAGCGTTTCACAGGAGGCTCCAAAGCACTGAAGATGTCACCTAGACAGGGGAGGAAACATTTGCAAATCAACTTCCCAGCTCAGTGAACATACCCTTAACCACGATATTTTCTTAAATGACTCTCATTGTTCCACAACTATCTTTTCTGCTGAATTCCATTCTCAGTACACACCAACAAACTCAGCTCTCATTCCTATGTAGTTGTCTTTAATAATGTTTAGCACAGTTGTTTCTGACTGAAGTTTCTTACTCTCAAGCTGAATGCTAATTTTACCATGTTATGGTCACTATTCCCTCGGGGATCTCTTACTCTGGGATCATTGAATAAGTCTGCCTCATTATGCATTATCAGACCAAAATAGCTGATACTTGGTTTGATCCACAACATATTGTTCCAGGAAACTGTCCTGACTAGATCCTGTGAATTCTCCCTTGTGGCCATCTTTTCAATTTGATTTTCCCAAAAAAAATCTTGATTAAGGTCTCAAATGTTCTGTTTATTGTCTTTTTTCAAAATGCCATCATTGTCTCATGTCCCTTCTTACTTCTAACTTCCACCCATATACATTCAATATCATCCTATCTTCCAGTCTTTCCTTAGCTTTTGTTTATCTGTGTCTGGCTGGTCCCTAATCTCTTAGGAGCCTTTTGGGATCCATCCCACACAAAACCAGGATGGAAACTCACATGTACTCAGACTGAATACTCTCTCCTTCAACAGATACATCCAACTGTTTTTGATTCTTCACAGACTGCATGACCACATTTTGTTACATTTGTAATTATTAGTAATGGTTACATGCATTTCCAAGATCACACACAATTAAATTGCTTTAAATAATGCAATAATTTTAATCATGAATTCCTTTTAAAAAGATCAAGTTTACATTTAGATAGAAAGTACCTTGACCTTAATACATTACTAATCAGTTCACAGTCAATAAATTATATTGAAGTATTCTCATTATTGTAATCATTGTGATGAAATGTAGGAATCACAACAATAAACAAATACATCACAGAGCTTCACAAACAGCAATAAGATAAAGAGCCCCACAGTCTGATTCTGATGATGTTGGTTCAGTCAGAAACAGGAGAATGGAAAGAGTTCCCTGGTTCTTTTCCATAATGATGCTCTGAGATCCATTCTGTTCACCTGCGAGGGGAGGCTGACCCTGGGTTATCTGCTCATCTGAAAAAGCATCACGGACATTACAACAGCTCCCCATGTACTTGAGCAGCAGTGAGAGGACAGTCACTGAGCTGAGGCTCACACAGGACAGGCTACAGTCTGAGGAAAGAATTCAAATTACAATTCAGGAGATTGCTGCCAAAGTGCAGCTGCTGTGGTTGGTGTTGCTATGGTTACTTCACAGAGTTAAAAAGTGCACAGAATGGATACATTATGGCATCTCGCAACCTTTCTCTGAATTTAGTCTGGGCCAGTGCGTAAACGCATGTGTTTGTACAGGTGCTCAGCAGCTGAAACATATCTGCAGTGTAATCTGCGATTAGGAGGGGATCTGTATAATGATCTGGTTCATAAAGATTGCTTGTAATTCTGGAAATGAGGAAAAACACAACATATGGCATCCACAACACAATAAAAGTGCCAGAAATGGCAAAGAGTAAAATGATGGATTTCCTTCGGCTCTGCATCTCTGGATCGTCGCTGTTCTGGGTGTTGCGTTGACTTTGCAGTGCTCTGCGGGTTCGATTAGCCATCACAATGTGTCGAACAGTCAGACCATTGAATAATAAAATTATAAAATATGGCAACAATGGGTTTAAAATTGTACCAATCCAGTCGTAAGTGATCCATCCTGGCAAGGTGTAATAGGTTGGTTTGAAATGAGAGCCCCACTCCACATTGTTAATTATATAGATTGGCTCAAATGCAAAATACAAGGGAATATTTTTGAGTGAGAACACAACACACACAGTCACTATCACCACAGCTGCAGTCTCCTTCCTGCAATACTTTTCTCTGAAATGTTGACAACAAATGAGGACAAAGCGGTCAACAGTAAAAGCGACCATCAACCAGACCGAGTAATCAATAACCGAATAGTTGATAACCTCGTTGATGCTGTAAATGGAAGTGTAGTCCAGAAATGAAAATGGTATATAGTATCCAAGCATGTAATAGATGATCACGTTGAAAATGATGACCAGAAGGTCTGCTGTTGTCATACCCACCAAGTAAAGGGTGATCCCTTGGGAGAGACCACAGCCTCCTCGAGACAGGAGGACAATTGTCAGAAGGTTAGCTACAGCAAAAAGAGCAATATTTCCAAGTTAATGACATACTACTAGCTGAAAATTACAGCAAAAAAATCAGGTAACTCTTCCCAATAGGTCTATTCTGCTGCTTCTGATCCACAAGGGCCTCCACACACCTTAATTCAGCGTAGCATATCAAAATATTCTACTTTTGTCTTCTTCATATAGCGATTGAGCTTTCCCAGACTGATAACTTCACAATATGTCTATACACATGATATATTACTGGTCAGATCGAAAACAAGAAAATTCCCCTCCCAATCAAGAAAACATTCAGAAATGAACCGAGAACATAGAAATTAAGAAAGTGAAGCGCAAATTCTCTGCAGTTTGCATTCCACCCTCCTGGTATTTACAAGGGACAGATATCACAGAGTTATGAACTAATCATAGAAATCAATGAATCAATAATGGACTCAAACATGGGACAATAAAAAGCCCCAGCAGTGAAGAGCATTGGCAGCAATGGATCTGGAAACATCTGTTTCTCCCGAACATGGACCAGCACATAAAATGCTCATGTGCTGCATGTCCACACTGTTTCTGATGAATTCAAACTACATTAAAGCAGCATTTTTTGTTTATTGAAGGAGTACCTATAACTGGATTCAAGCTGAAAGTGACAAAACCTGAGGTTTCCCAGGCTGAGTGAGAAGTAGAACAAGAAGCGAGTTAAAGATCGGTTAACAAGGAAATAAATAATCACCCGGCTTCGGTTTCTTACCAGGAACTCCAAAAATTGCAATAAAATGATAGTAAATGAAAGCTGTCTGTTCAATTATGGACAGTCCCATTTTTAGAGAGTGGAGACAACACCAAGCGTGAAAATAGACCTGAAGCACCAAATGTATTTCATTTATGACAGCCCTTTGTATAAAGCAACTCCATCTCCCCTGTGATTCAATTAGGTTTCAGAGGGAGTGGAATTAGTTCAAGGTCCCTGAGCAGAAACATTTGTACATCATTTTAACAAATATTAGGCAACACAATCTCAACACACATAAGAAGTTTGAATCTAAAAATTGTGTATCGAAGATTATTTGTATGGAAGAACATTAATTCAGAAGTGGTTACTTTTCAGGGGTTTACCTACACATTAATAACTGGGAGATTTATGATTTGAAATGGAAAATTTTAGTCTTTGGCAGGTGAAAAGGTGATGCATCTGTGGGAATATATTAATATATTAAAATAGTGATTTTAATGAGAGAAGAATTGTATTCTTGTAAAGAATTAGAGCTATTATAAATAAGCATTACAAGTAAGTTAAACAATGAAGATTAACAAAATTAATATATCATATAATTATCATAATATAATTATCAAAATTAATATATCATATAATTATCATGCAATACAGGGAGAACTAGCCATTTGGATACAGAACTGGCTCAAAGGTAGAAGACAGAGGATGGTGGTGGAGGGTTGTTTTTCAGACTGGAGGCCTGTGACCAGTGGAGTGCCACAAGGATTGGTGTGTGCCCTCTACTTTTTGTCATTTACATAAATGATTTGGATGCGAACATAAGAGGTGCAGTTAGTAAGTTTGCAGATGACACCAAAACTGGAGGTGTAGTGGACAGCGAAGAGGGTTACCTCAGATTACAACAGGATCTTGACCAGATAGGCCAGTGGGCTGAGAAGTGGCAGATGGAGTTTAATTCAGCTAAATGCGAGGTGCTGCATTTTGGGAAAGCAAATCTTAGCAGGACTTATACACCTAATGGTAAGGTCCTAGGGAGTGTTGCTGGACAAAGAGACCTTGGAATGCAGGTTCATAGCTCCTTGAAAGTGGAGTCGCAGGTAGATAGGATTGTGAAGAAGGCATTTAGTATGCTTTCCTTTATTGGTCAGAGTATTGAGTACAGGAGTTGGGCAGTCATGTTGCAGTTGTACAGGACATTGGTTAGGCCAATGTTAGAATATTACTTGCAATTCTGGTCTCCTTCCTATCAGAAAGATGTTGTGAAACTTGAAAGGGTTCAGAAAAGATTTACAAGGATGTTGCCAGGGTTGGAGGATCTGAGCTACAGGGAGAGGCTGAACAGGCTGGGGCTGTTTTCTCTGGAGCGTCGGAGGCTGAGGGGTGACCTTATAGAGGTTGATAAAATCATGAGGGACATGGATCGGATAAATAGACAAAGTCTTTTCCCTGGATTCAGGGAGTCCAGAACAAGAGGGCATAGATTTAGGGTGAGAGGGGAAAGATATAAAAGAGACCTAAGGGGCAACTTTTTCATGCAGAGGGTGGTACGTGTATGGAATGAGCTGCCAGAGGATGTGGTGGAGGTTGGTACTATTGCAACATTTAAGAGGCATCTGGATGGGTATATGAATAGGAAGGGTTTGGAGGGATATGGGCTGGGTGCTTGCAGCTGGGGCTCGATTGCGTTGGGATATCTGGTCGGCATGGACTGGTTGAACTGAAGGGTTTGTTTCCATGCTGTACATCTCTATGACTCTGTGACTCGGTGACTCTATAACCCAGAACCGTCTTATATTCCTAAGTTTCTACATTAAACTTTAATCAAAATATTAGGAATTAAATTGCTTTTTTTTCTCCTACATGTATCTGAATGCTTCAAGACGTGGGCTGTGGTATATTTAGATTCATAGTTCCCCCAAACGAAGGTTTGCATACATTTTGAATTGCAGGACTTAAAACCCCGTTTTTGATGCTTATTAAATTTAGTGGAACATTTGGTAACAGCCTCTCCACAGCAGTACCACCACATTGACAATACCCTCCAATGTGTTGTATGACACTATCACTGTGGTGAATGGAACAGATTTAAAACAGATCTAGGACCTCAAGACTGGGCAACCATGAAGCACTGTGGGCCAACAGCAGCAACAGAGTTGTACTCCAGCACAGTCTGTAACCTCCTGGCCCAGCATATCCCCTATTCATCCATGACCATCAAGCCAAGGCATCAATCCTGATTCAATGGAGAGTGCAGGAGGGTTGGCCAGGAGCAGCACCAGGTGTACCTCAAAATGAGATGCCCAATCTTCTGAAGCTATCAAACAGGACTAAGTGCATGTCAAATAGCATCAGCAGTGAGTGATAGTCAAAGCTAAGATAACCCAAAGTAACTGATCAGTCTAAGCTCTGCAGTCCTGCCATATCCAGTCAGGAATGGCAGTGGACAATTAAACAACTCATTCGAGGAGGGGCTCCACAAATATCCCCATCCTCAATGATGGAAGAGCCCAGCACATCAGTGTAAAACACAAGGTTGAAGCATTCATAGCAACCTTCAGGCAGAAGGTATGAGGGGATGATCCATTTTGACCTCCCCTATTGGTCCCAGCCTCACAGATACCAGCCTTCAGCCAATTCAATTCACTCCAGGTGATGTCTAGAAACAGTTGGAGGCACTGGATACTGCAAAGGCTATGGGCCCTGACAACACTGCAGCCATAGTACTGAAGACTTGTGCTCCATAACTCTTGCCAAGCTCTTCCAGTACAATTATAATTACAATGTTATGTGGAACATTGACCAGGCACACCCTGAATACAAAAGCAGACAAATCCAACCCAGCCAATTACTGTCCCATTGGTCTATTCTTAATCATCAGAAAAGTAATGAAGGTGTCATTGATGATGCTATCAAGCAGTACCTGCTCAGCAATAACCTGCTGACTGGTGCCCAGTTTGGATTCTGCCGGGACCACTCAGCTCTTGATCTTATCACGGCCTTGGTTCAAACATGGAGGAAAGAGCTCAATTCCCAAGGGAAGCTGAGAGTGACAGCCCTTGATATTAATGTTCCACTTGAGTGAGGAAGGCATCAAGCAGCCACTGTAAAACTGGAAGCAGTGGGTATGAGGATATACATTCTCCGGTGGTTGGACTCATACTTGGCACATTGGACGATGATCGTGGTTGTTGGAGGTCAGTCATCTCAGCTCCAGGACATTGCTACAGGAGTTCTTCAATGTAATGTCTGAGGCCCAACCGTCTTCAGCTGCTCCATCAATGACCTTCCCTCCATCAAAAGGTCAAAAGTGGAGATGTTCAGTGATGATTGTCCAATGATCAGCACCATTTGTGACTATTCAGTTACTGAAGCAGTCCGTGTTCAAATGCAACAAGATCTGGACAATACCGAGGCTTGGGCTGACAAGTAACAAGTAACCTTCACACCACACAAATGCTCGGCAATGACCGTCTCCAATAAGAGGCAATCTAACCACCATTTCTTGACATTCAATTGTGTTACCATGACTGAACCCCCCACTATCAACATCCTGGGGTTACCATTGACCAGAAACTCAACTGGACTTACCACATAAATACACTGGCTACAATGGGTCACAGGTGAGGAATACTGCAGCGAATAACTCACATCTTGACTCTCCAAAGCTGCTCCACTATCGACAAGTCAGGAGTATGATGAAATACTCTCCACTTGTCTGGATAAGTGTAGTTATAGAAACACTCAAGAAGCGTGGTCCTACTCAGACAAAGCAGCCCACTTGATTAACACCATAACCGCAACCATCCACTCCCTCCATCACTGACACTCAGAATCAGCAATGTGTACTATCTACAAGCTGCACTGCAGAACTTCACTAAAGATCCCGAGATAACACCTTGCAAACCCACAACTACCTGCATATAGAAGGAGAGGGCACCAGATACATGGGAAAACCAGAACGTTCAAGATCCCCTCCAAGCTGCTCAGCATCTTGATTTGGAAATATATTCTTAACTGTCACTTGGTCAAAATCCCGGAATTCCCTCTGTAAGTATGTTGTCAGTCTACACACAGCACGTGAACTGTGGTGGTTCAAAAAGGCAGCTCACCATCACCATCTCAAGGGCATCTAAGGACAGGCAATAAATGATATGCAGGTTTGGTGAATTGACCATGCTAAATTGCCCAAAGTATTCAAGGATGTGTAGGTTAGATACATTAGTCAGGGGCAGAGGTAGAGTAATGGGGAATGCGTTTGGGTGGGTTACTCTTTGGAGGATCAGTGTGGACTTGTTGGGCCAAAGGGCCTCTTTCCATACTGTAGGGATTCTATACATTCTATACAAATACTGGCCGGACAGCCAGTGACGCCCATATCCCATGAGAGAATGAATAAAGATTCCAAGCCAATCCTCTCCAGAAACCCTCCCTGCATGGTAAAGATGATGTGCTGGAGGTCCGGAGGCTGGTCGAATTCTTTCTCACTGAGATCAAAATGCATTGTGCATATCTCACTCACAAACCAGGCCATGTTGTGTCTGTGTGAAATTTCTCCAAACTGTGACTCAATCCAAGCTCTCTGCTCTGTTCAGGTGCAACTTTGTTGCATTGTTGTCCTTTGGGTTTTTTCCTTGGCAAAGTCTCCTTTTCATATAAAAAAATGAGGATATCTTCCTGCGCTTCTACCTAATATCATCATCTGTAAAAGAAATCCTTGGATCACAGCTCTTCTGACAGTGTACATGACACAATTACTCAACTTGATCATCAGATGAAATTTCTTGCAATGAAGTCCCTGGACGTGGCCATCAAACGGACAACAAAACAATCAGAAACGCGGGAAAGCTGGAAGTGAAAGATTAGTAATTCAATTGGAAGTACTATATTATCAGCCTGTGTAAGGCCAAAGGATACAAAATTATAAGAATAAGAATTTTATATTATCCACCAGAGTTGGCTAGATGACGTAAAATAATAATGGGCTAAACTGTAAATTGTTAACACTGCTTATTTTTCCAGAATCATCCTGGAGTGCAAAGGTAACACCTGCTTTACTTCCTCTTTGATCACATCTTCTCAAACCAGGCTGCCCTCTGTTCTCCACCCCCCACCCCCAACTGTAAATGGAAGTACATAGATTGCTTTGTCACAAAGACTGAGACTGTACAATCAATTCATTCTGTTGCTTCCCACCCTTCCAATGGCCCAGAGAGTCAAACTTGCTGCTGCTCACTGAACTGCTCACCAGCCAACACCTCCTCCCGATCCCATTGTTAGCTGATATTGTTAAAGATTATGAATAGATGTAGAGGCAATAGGGTAGTGGTGATGGGAGATTTTAATTTTCCCAACATTGACTGGGATACACTTAGTGTCAGAGGTCTGGATGGAGTAGAATTTGTACGAAGCATCCAGGAGAGTTTTCTAGAGCAGTATGTCAATAGTCCGACGAGGGAAGGGGCCATATTGGACCTGGTACTGGGGAACGAGCCAGGACAAGTTGTAGAAGTTGCAGTGGGGGATTTCTTTGGGAACAGTGACCACAATTCTGTAAGTTTTAGAATTCTCGTAGATAAAGAAGAGAGTGGTCCTAAGGGAAGAGTACTAAACTTGGCCAAGGCCAATTATATCAAAATTATGCAGGAGCTGGGAAATGTGGATTGGACACAGCTATTTGAAGGGAAGTCCACATTTGAGATGTGGGAGGCTTTCAAAGATAGGTTAACGGTAGTGCAGGATAGGCATGTCCTGTTGAAGGCAAAGGATAGGAAGGGCAAGATTCATGAACCATGGATGAAAGGAGAAATTGTACGACTGGCCAAGAGGAAAAGGGAAGCATACGTAAGGTCTAGGCAGCTAAGAACAGAACGGGCCTTGGAGGAATATCGGAAAAATAGGACAAGTCTTAATTAAGGAATCAAGTAGGCTAAACGAGGTCATGAAATAGCTTTAGCAAGCAGAATTAAGGAAAATCCCAAAGCATTTTATTCTTATATAAGAAGCAAGCGGGTAACTTGAGAAAGGATTGGTTCACTAAAAAATAATGAAGGAAGGCTCTGTGCCAAACCTGAGAGAATGGGTGAGATTCTGAATGATGACTTTGCATCAGTGTTCACTGAGGAGAAGAACATGATGAATCTTGAGATTAGAGATAGAAGTTTGATTAGTCTGGATCACGTTGACATAAGTAGGGAAGATGTGTTGGGTATGCTGGAGGTTATTAAGGTGGACAAATCCCCAGGACCAGATGGGATCTATCCCAGTTTGCTGAGGGGGGTGAGAAAGGAAATTGCTGGGACCCTGACAGATATCTTTGTGGCATCCTTAAATACAGGTGAGATGCCGGAGGACTGGAAGGTTGTTCATGTTGTCCTCCTGTACAAGAAGGGTAATAGGGATATTCCGGATAACTACAGACCAGTGAGCCTGATGCCCGTGGTGGGGAAGTTGCTGGAGAGGGTACTGAGAGGTAGGATGTATTTATATTTAGAAAAGAATGAGCTTATCAGTGATAGGCAACATAGTTTTGTGCTGGGGAGTTCGTGCCTTACCAACTTAATAGAGTTCTTCGAGGAAGTGACCAAGTTGTTCGTTGAAGGAAGGGCTGTAGATGTCATAAACATGGACTTTAGTAAGGTAATTGATTAGGTATGGAAATGTGTTGCTGGAGAAGCGCAGCAGGTCAGGCAGCATCTAGGGAACAGGAGAATCGATGTTTCGGGCATTAGCCCTTCTTCAGGATTCCTGAAGAAGGGCTAATGCCCGAAACGTCGATTCTCCTGTTCCCTAGATGCTGCCTGACCTGCTGCGCTTCTCCAGCAACACATTTCCATCTCTGATCTCCAGCATCTGCAGACCTCATTTTCTCTTAATTGATTAGGTACCCCATTGTAGACTAATGGAAAAAGTGAAGTCACATGGTGTGCAGGGTGTTCCAGCTAAGTGGATAAAGAACTGGTTGAGCAACAGGAGACAGAGAGTAGTAGTTGAGGGGAGTTTCTCGAAATGGAGAAAGATGACCAGTGGTGCTCCACAGGGGTCAGTATTGGGGCCACTGTTGTTTGTAATATACATAAATGATCTGGAAGAGGGCACTGTTGGTATGATCAGCAAGTTTGCAGATGACACAGAGATTGATGGAGTAGCAGAAAGCATAAGAGACTGTCAGAGAATACAGGAGGATATAGATAGACTGGAGAGTTGGATGGAAAAGTGGTGGAGGGCTTTTAATCCAGACAAATGTGGGGTGATGCATTTAGGCAAGTCGAATTATAGAGAGAATTATACAATGAATGGAAGACCCTTGGGAAAAGTTGATGGGCAGAGAGATCTGGGAGTTCAGGTCAATTGCACCCTGAAGGTTGCTGCACAGGTGGATAGAGTGGTCAAGAAGGCATATAGTATGCTTGGAGAAAGTGAGGACTGCAAATGCCGGAGACCAGAGTTGAAAAGTGTGGTGCTGGAAAAACACAGCAGGCCACGCAGCATCCGAGGAGCAGGAGAATCGACGTTTCGGGTATAAGCCCTTCTTCAGGAATGAGGCTGGTGCCTCAAGCATATAGTATGCTTGCCTTCATTGGACAGAGTATTGAGTATAACGGCTGGCAAGGCATGTTAACATTGTACAAGACATTGGTTCAGCCGCATTTAGAATACTGTGTACAGTTCTGGTCACCACATTACCAAAAGAATGTAGACATTTTGGAGAGGGTGCAAAGAAGGTTTACGAGGATGTTGCCTGGTATGGAAGGTGCTAGCTATGAAGAGAGGTTGAGTAGGTTAGGTTTATTTTCATTAGAAAAAAGGAGATTGAGGGGGGACCTGATTGTGGTTTACAAAATCGTGAAAGGTATTGACAGGGAGGATAGAGACAAGCTTTTTCCCAGGGCGAAGGATTCAATAACGAGAGGTCATGCTTTTAAGGTGAGAAGTGGAAAGTTTAAGGGGGAAACACGCAGTAAGTACTTCACACAGAGGCAGGTGGGCACTTGAAACGCGTTCTGGATCAGTGGTGCTGGAAGAGCACAGCAATTCAGGCAGCATCCGAGGACAGGCAAAATCAACGTTTCGGGCAAAAGCCCTTCATCAGGAACATCGATTCGTCGATTTTGTCTGTCCTCGGATGCTGCCTGAATTGCTGTGCTCTTCCAGCACCACTGATCCAGAATCTGGTTTCCAGCATCTGCAGTCATTGTTTTTACCATTTGGAACGCGTTGCCAACAGAGGTGGCAGAGGCAGGCACGGTAGATTCATTTAAGATGTGTCTGGACAGATGTATGAGTAGATGGGGAGCAGAGGGATACAAATGCTTAGGAATTGATCGACAGGTTTAGACAGTACATTTGGATTGGCTCAGGCTTGGAGGGCCGAAGGGCCTGTTCCTGGGTTGTAGATTTTCTTTGTTCTTTGTTCTTCTCAATTTTTAGAGCTTGTCCCGCTGTCCCTTAAATCTCTAGCCATCACCACCCTGTCCTCAACTAAAGCAAACATCAATCATTCCATTCCTGTAAAACCAACACTCCATCCTCAACCTGAACATCTATCCCACTTCCACCCTTTAGGTTTCATATCTAAGTGTATAAACATTATGACATAGCAGCTCAGAAGATGGTTTACATAAAAGGCAGAATGTAATTATGAGATTGTTGGTATTACCTGAAGCTACAATAGTCAAAAGGAACACTTGTGTTTTCATCCAGATTCAGAGCCCAATTGCTTTGACTGTAAAGATATGATTTTGAATTGATATATTTATTGTCACGTGCATTTTGTTAGAAAATACAATGGAAAATGTTGTATAGTGTCACCATACTGTTGGCACTGTCTTAAAACACAGAAAAATAGACCAAAACATCAAATGCCAAGTTAAAGAAATAAAGAAAAAAGTGCTCCTTCTTGTTTCGTGTTCCACTCTTCGGCCCCATCTCACCTCCACCGATGCCCTCACCACGATGAGTCCTTGCTGGATCTCATCAATGCAGAAACCACCGATGGTGCCAGGTACCACACTCACCACCACTGGTGCCATCGTCATGACCAAGCTCGAAAGAGAGAAATTAAACAACGAAGGCAAACTCATGAGGAATATAAAAACTGACAATAAGAGCTTCTTTAGATGCATAAACGGGAAGGGAGAGGTCAAAGTGAACATAGGCACCGAAGAAAATGAATCTGGATAGATGGTCCAGGGAACAAGGAAATGGCAGAATAGTTAAACAGAGATTCTGATGGTGGAAGATACTTTGAACATCCCAGTCATACTGATGAATACAGAAAGAGGAATTAAGCACAACCACCATCACTAGAGCAGTCGTTTCAGACAAACCTCTGGGAGTAATGACAGATAAGTCTCCTGGCCCTGATGGTGTGCATCCTAGGATCCTAAAAGAGGTAGCTACAAAGATACTGAATGCATTGGCTGCAATTTTCCAAAAACCTTTGGTTTCTGGAGAAGTACCAGACATTGGAAAGCTGCCAATGTGACACCCTGTTCAAAAAGAGAGGAAGGCACAAAACAAATAGCTATATGCCAATTAGTCGAATATCTATTGTTAGAAAGGTATTGGCATCAATTATGAAGGAAGTAATAGCAGCATATTTGGAAAATCATAATCTAATTGAGCAGAGTCAACATGGCTTCATGAAAGGGAAATTGTGTCTGATTAATTTATGAGAGTTTATTAACGAAGTCTGAAACAGATTGGATGAAGGGGAACCTGTAGATTTGGATTTCACAAAGGCATTCAACAAGATATCTCACAAATGTTTCAGTCAGAAGTGAAGAGCCC
Organism: Chiloscyllium plagiosum; assembly: GCF_037043375.1. Classification (NCBI taxonomy): domain Eukaryota; kingdom Metazoa; phylum Chordata; class Chondrichthyes; order Orectolobiformes; family Hemiscylliidae; genus Chiloscyllium; species Chiloscyllium plagiosum. The sequence continues at coordinate 97,240,161 of NW_028270148.1, forward strand.
ATATTGTAGGAGGTCGTGTACTGGAATGGATGGAGAACTGGGGAATGGGTTGAAACAGTGAACAGGGATAAGGGCATCTTTTGTGACCTGTGACCAGTGCAATTCCATAGGGATAAATGTTGGGATCGCAACTTTTAATAATGTGCATTAATGACTTGGAGAAAAGAATGCACTATCACCAAATTTGCAGCTGACACAGAAATAGTTGGAAAAGCATATTTTGAGACGGGTACAGATTATGGAGAGATATTGAGCGGTAAGGTAAGTGGACAAAATATTGGTACATGGAGTACAATCTGAAGTTGTTCATTTTAAAACAGAAGAAAACAGAATAGTACAGCACAGGAATGCCAAATTAAACTAATCCCTTCTTCCTGCCCTTGGTCCACATCCGATCATACCTTGCATTTTGATGAGCTTATCTAAAAACCCCTTAACACCCCTGTCGTATCTGCCACTACCCCTGGTCACACATTCCAGAGTTCTACCACACTCTGTGCAAAACAATGTGCTCCCCACAACTTTTTTGAACCTTCCCCTCTCACCTTAAATGCATGCCCCCTAGTTTTAGACATTTCAACTCTGGGAAAATGAGTCTGACCATCACCTCTATCTATGCAACTCATAATGTAATCAACTTGTATCAAGTCTCCCCTCAGCCTCTGCTGCTCCTGAGAAGGGCGAATCTTGGAGGGAAGAATAAAAGAACAGAGTGTTGATTAAATGGAGAAAAACTGTGAAAAATTGCAACACAAGGGAACTCATGGTACTGTGTATGAAACACAGAAAGCCAGCACTCAGGTACAGCAGGTAATCAGGAAGGGTATTGGAATGTTGCCCCTTATTTCAAGGGGATTGGAGTGTAAGAGTAGGCAAGTCTTTCTGCAACTGTACAAGGTGCTAGTGAGACCACATCTGGAGTGATATGAGCAGGTTTGATCCCTTTATTTAAGATAAGATATGATTTCATTGGAGGCAGATCAATGAAGGTTCATGAGGATGATCCATGTCACGAAGGGATTGTTGTGTGAGCCAAGGTTAACCAGGTTGTGACTCTACTCAATAGAATTTAAAAGAATGAGAAGTGATCTCAGTGAAACATATGGGATTCTTAAGAGTCTTGACAGGGTCAACACTGAGGAAGACTCAAGGGAGAGACTGTTACCAGAGGGCAAAGCCTCAGAATAAAGGGATGCCAATTTAAGCCTGAGATGGGGAAGAATTTCTTCTCTCAGAGATTTGTGAGTCTTTGAAATTCATTGCCACAGAGAGCTGTTGGGGCAGAGTCCTTGTGTATATTTAAGGCTGAGAGAGATAGCTTCTTGGGCAGTAGAGGAATCAAAGGTTACGGGAAAAAGGGAGGATAGTGGACATGAGGGATGCCAGATCAGCCATGACCCTACTCAATGGCAGATTAGGCTCAAGGGACCAAATGTTGAAGGGTGTTGTGCTGGAAAAGCACAGCCAGTCAGGCAGCATCCGAGGAGAAGGAGAATCAATGTTTCGAGCATATGCCCTTCATCAGGAATGAAGCTTGTGACCCAAGGGGGCTGAGAGATAGATGGAAGGAGGATGGGGCTGGGGGCTGGGAAGGTAATACGATAGACAAGGTAGATGAAGGTGGAGGTGAAAGTGATGGGTCGGAGAAGAAAGTGAAGTGGAGAGGTAGGAAGGAAGATGGACAGGTAGGACAGTTCAAGATGAGGCATTCTTCCTCCAGGTGTGGGGTGGTTAGGGTTTGGTGGTGGATGGGGCCCAGGACGTGCATGTCCTTGGTGGAGGGGGAGGGGGAGTTAAAGTGGTCAGCCACAGGGCGGTAGGTTTGTTTCATGGGTGTGTACCAGAGATGTTCTCTGAAACGTTCCACAATAACCCCACCGCCCTGTGAACATCTCTGGGACACACTCACTAAACAACTGCACCACCCTGTGGCCGAACAACCAACACTGTCATGTTAGTTTTCCCACTGGATTAATATTCATGAGAATTGTCCTGATAACTTCAAATCTAAATTAAAACTTTCAACAAAATGTGACATTTTCCTAGCAATACTCAAATTCTCTCTGACCAACTAACTATTTAATCATTGTACTCTAAAAACAATTTAGACTCTCAAAACAGTGGAACTTAACAGAAGTGTTCAGCATTGAGGGGAATCCAAACATAATTTACTGAATGATCTCTGCAGATTAGTGGAAATCTGTAGCTATGAAACTTTGAAATCAGAACCCATAAGAGGGAAGATTTTTATTGGAATCATTGATGGGTGTTGATCAGATTTATTCGATTACAAAGGAGAAGAAACTTTGGAGCAAGCCATTTCGACTATCTTGTTTGTGCAGCTGTATGTTCCAACTTATTATACCCCCCTCGATCAGATCTGGAAAGCACGAGGAATGGGGGCATGAAGAAAACAACACAGGAAGCACTATTGTGGCAGGAGCAAGGTGGGGGGATGGAGGGAGGGGGGGCCCTCAGAATTAGAGATGGAGGGATGTGAGAATTTATATTAGGAACACGAGAATCACTAATTAACCTCCTCGTGGAGCTCACTGAGTATGGGTTCCCTTGGTAACAGGTAATGGCCTCTCGCTAGAACTCATCACCTGAGCCCATTATAAAGCAGACCCAATGAAGGGAAGTGGTGGACTCGGGATAATGTCACTGGCTTGGTCACCCAGGCTAATTCTCTGGAGGCACATGTTCAAATCCAGCCACAGCTTCTGGTAGGATTCTTGTGGGATATTGATAGTGTCCCAACCTCTGAGCCAGGCGGCTTGGGTTCAAGATCCACCTGCTCCTTGGGTATGGAATAACATCTCTGAATGGGTTGATGCAGAAAAAAAAACAGACTCTAATTAATAAAAATATAAAGCAGGCTAAGATGGATAAAAATCTTCATATTGTGATGGCAAGAAACCATTCAGTTGTGTGTGATAATGTTCCTGAATATAAAATTAAAAGCAGACCCAGGGATGTCTGACTGTCCCAGGCTGGGACTAGCCTATGTACACCATGAATAGTGGCTCTAATTTGGTGTTGAACAATAAATGATGTTCTTTTTCAGTTAGGATTGCTGACATATTACAAAGAGGTTGCCTATTTAAGACAGAGGAGTAATTGCTTTTCTAAGAGGGTTGGGAATCTGAAGAACTCTTTACTATGAAGGACTTCTGAAACTAGGCCAGTACGTTCCAGGCTGAGACCGAGAGATTTTTAATCCGTCAGGAAATCAGCGGTTATGGACAAAGGGCAGGAAAGTGGAGTTGGGGCTTATCAGAGCAGCGATGACCTCATTGAATGGTGGATTCTGAGTTGATGGGCTGAATGGACTACATCTGCTCCTGTATCTCATGATCTGATGGAATCTATCACATTGCTGTGGTCTGGAGACAGTTGTAGGCCAGACCAGGTAAGGACAGCAGATTCCCTTTCCGAGAGGACATTAGTGAACCACACAATGAACAGCGGTTTCCTGCTCACCACTAGCTATTTGGCTGTGGTGGGATTTCAGCACTTGTTTCCTGCTCAAATACTAATATATCTGCGTTATTCATTATAAATCATTTGCTCATCTGACATGGAATCGGACTGTACAAATCCCTGCTTTGATTCTGCGGTAGTACACATCACTCGCTGACACAGGAGAAATGTTACCACAGCGATGAGGCTGACACTTACAGAATTAAGGATCACTTCTGAAGACAACATTCCATCCAAGTTCAATCAAACACGATGAAGGTTTTGCTGTACTATTTTAGTTTGTTTCAGTTATTTGATGAGCTTTATAACTGCAATAAATGGAGATCTTATCGCATTTCTCAATTTCTCCCTGAATTTACTCTGGGCCAATGCATAAATACATGTGTTTGTACAGGAGCTCAACAGTTGAAACATATCTGCGGTATAGTCTGCGATAAGCAACGGATCCGTGTATTGATCCGGCTCAAAATGATCATCTGTAATCCTGGAAATGAGGAAAAAGACAACAGCAGGTATCCACAACACGATGAAAGTGCCAGAAATGGCAAACAGTAAAATGATGGATTTCCTTCGGCTCTGCATCTCTGGATCGTCGCTGTTCTGGGTGTTGCGTTGACCTTGCAGTGCTCTGCGGGTTCAATTCGCCATCACAATGTGTCGAACAGTTAGAGCGTTGAACAGTAAAATAAGGAAGTATGGTAACAATGGGTTAAAGATTATATCAATCCAGTTAAAGGTTATCCATCCTGGCCATGTAAAATATGATGGCTTGAAATCAACAGCCCACTCTACATTGTCAATTATATAGCCAGGTTCAAAAGCAAAGTACAGCGGAATATTTTTGATGCACGATACAACACACAGGGTCGTTATAATCACAGCTGCAGTCTTCTCCCTGCAATACCTCTCCCTGAGCTTTTGACAGCAAATGAGGACAAAGCGATCGACAGTGAAAGCGACTGTCAGCCAAACAGAGCAGTCAACAAGCACATAGTTGATCACCTCATTGATGCTCACTATGGAAGTGTAGTGTAAAAGTGAAAATGGGAAATAGTAATAAAGTATGTAATAAATTATCACATTGAAAATAATGACCAGAAAGTCCACTATCGTCATTCCCACCAAGTAAAGAGTGATGCCCTTGGACAGACCACAGCCTCCTCGGACCAGAAGGACAATTGTCAGGAGGTTAGCTACAAAGAGAAGAGTCAAATCTCCAAATTAATTGAAAAACATGACTTGGAAATTACAGCAAAAAATGAAGCCATTAATTCCAGTGGTGTTATGCTTTTCTTTATGCTTTATATAGACTTTGTCCATCTAATTTTACCTCACCATAATAAGATATTCTTTTGTTGGCGTTTCTTTCTTTTAGATTCCCCAATCTGACAAACTCACACAGTCTGCGGTGGTTTGATAATACTGTACAAATCATGAAGAGAAAGGTTCTTCTCTCACCGAGCATATGTTTAATTTAGATAAATGTGAGGTGCTGCATTTTGGGAAAGCAAACCTAAGCAGGACTTACACACTTAAAAGTAAGGTCCTCGGGAGTATTGATGAACAAAAAAACTTTGGAGTGTAGGTTTATGGCTCCTTGACAGTAGAGTTGAGTGTAGATAGGATAGTGAAGAAGGCATTTGGTATGCTTTCCTTTATTGAGTATTGAGTTGGGACCAACCTCCATATACATCGTATCATCCGTCGTCATTTCCGCCACCTCCAAACGGACCCCACCACCAGGGATATATTTCTCTCCTCTCCCCTATCAGCGTTCCGAAAAGACCACTCCCTCCGTGACTCCCTTGTCAGGTCCACACCTCCCACCAACCCAACCTCCACTCCCGGCACCTTCCCCTGCAACCGCAACAAATGCAAAACTTGCGCCCACACCTCCCCCCTTACTTTCCTCCAAGGCCCCAAGGGATCCTTCCATATCCACCACAAATTCACCTGCACCTCCACACACATCATTTACTGCATCGACTGCACCCGATGTGGCCTCCTCTATATTGGAAAGACAGGCCATCTACTTGCGGAACGTTTCAGAGAACACCTCTGGGACACCCGGACCAACCAACCCAACCACCCCGTGGCTCAACACTTCAACTCCCCCTCCCACTCCACCAAGGACATGCAAGTCCTTGGACTCCTCCATCGCCAGACCATAGCAACACGACGGCTGGAGGAAGAGCACCTCATCTTCCGCCTAGGAACCCTCCAACCTCAAGGGATGAACTCAGATTCCTCCAGTTTCCTCATTTCCCCTCCCCCACCTTGTCTCAGTCCCAACCCTCAAACTCAGCACCACCTTCCTAACCTGCAATCTTCTTCCTGACCTCTCTGCCCCTACCCCTGCCTATCACCCTCACCTTGTCATCCTCACCTTCACCTCCTTCCACCTATCGCATTTCCAACGCCCCTCCACCAAGTCCCTCCTCCCTACCTTTTATCGTAGCCTGCTGGGCACACTTTCCTCATTCCTGAAGAAGGGCTCATGCCCGAAACATCGATTCTCCTGCTCCTTGTACGCTGCCTGACCTGCTGCACTTTTCCAGCAACACATTTTCAGTACAGGGGTTGGGAGGTCATGTTGCAGATGGACAAGACATTGGTGAGGCCGCTGTTGGAATATTGCATGCAATTCTGTTCTCCTTCCTATAGGAAGGATGTTGCAAAACTTGAAAATGTTCAGAAAAGATTTACAAGGATGTTGCCAAGGTTGAAGGATTTGAGCTGAAGGGAGAGGTTGAATAGGCTGGGGCTGTTTTCCTTGAGTGTTGGAGGCTGAGGGGTGACCTAATAGAGGTTTATAAAATCATGAGGAGCATGGATAAGATAAATAGACAAAGTCTCTTCCCTCGAGTGGGGGAGTCCAGAACTAGAAGGCATAGATTTAGGGTGAGAGGGGAATGATATAAAAGAGACCTAAAGGGCAAATTGTTAATGCAGAGGGTGGTATGTGTATGGAATGAGCTGCCAGAGGAAGTGGTGGAGGCTGGTACAATTGCAACATTTAAAAGGCATCTGGATGGGTATATGAATAGGAAGGGTTTGGATGGATATGGGGCGGATGCTGGCAGGTGGGATTAGATTGGGTTGGGCTATCTGGTCGGCATGGACGAGTTGGACCGAAGGGTCTGTTTCTGTTCTGTACATCTCTGTGACTCTATGACGCTAAGGGGACACAGTTACAGATGTTTAAAAGACACTTGGAAAAGGACATGAATAGGAAAGGTTTGGAGGGATATGGAGAGCTGGGACCAGTTTTGTTCGGGTTTATGTTCGCCATGGACTGGTATGATTGAAGGATCTGTTTCTGTGCTGTGTGACTCTATGACTCTGTGCAGCAGCATGACAATGAGAGAAACAGCAACCAATCTCCGACCTTGCTTCATTCCCCAACCCTGGCAGCCAAAGGATAAAAAGATGATTTTGGTTGTTCACAAATGACAGCAATCAGCACCTCTAAATGGCTCTCTCACAGATCCAAGCATGAGGCAAGAGAAACACACAGTTAAGGGAAGCTAAAAACACATGTCCCTCTAAACCATGGGACATCTTTTACAAATCAGTCCTTCAATCTGTATCTTCTGGCTCCCAGGATGTGTTTTGAAATAACGTTATCAATCCATATTGGAGGAAGTGTTCTACATTGAAGGAAGACTGAAACTAGGTGCAGCATTAAGGGAGAGAAGTTGAGGTTCGATGCTTGATCGATGCAGCAAGAGCAAGAACAAAATTAGAGCCTGAAGTTTGAGACAAAATGCAAAATACCCAGCTTCAGTTTCAGTTTCTTACCAGGAACTCCAAATATTCCAAGGAAATGATAGGAAATGAAAGCTGTCTGCTCGATTACTGATAAATCCATCAGCTCCACGTTGGAAGGAACGAGAAGATGAAACCAATCAGTGACAATAGACGGGAAGGAACAGACATTCTTCATCTCTTATAGAAAATAATTAACACCGCCCCGTCCCCCCACCCCAACCCTCGTGATTCTCTCCATTTGCAAAGGGAGCAAAATTAGTTCAAGCTTTTTGATCAAACATGTACAATTAATGTTGACAGGAATTAGGCAATACATTTTTACAGCTTGAAATGAAATAATTCCAAAGAATATTGTTCTGAAAATATCCATACTGTTAATCAATGGGTATTTATGAATTAATAAATAATAATCAGTCTTTAGCAAATGCAGTTTGAAATTGCACTATCCTTGGGAATATCTTAATTGATTACATCTGGAATCTTCTATTGAATGGAATTGATGTTCCTGGTAAGTCTTTGAAATAATTGTGCCCTCCATAGGTGACAATATTCAGATAAATTAACACCAAACGCAAAACTTTTCAGTTCCACTAAAGTAGTTTTTCATCTCAAATCTGAATCTTTACATCAGAAATTCTCCTGGAGAGAAAGGCTGACATTTCTGTTGTCTCGTTATTGTTTAACACTTGCAACGGAGGCTGAAGGAGTCTCTTCATTCCATGGGTCACAACATCAAACAAAAAGGTTTTTTCCAGTTACCAAGATGATTGATGAGACACAAGTTTAAACAAAAAGATCTATCAACCTGGGTTCTTAATAAACACAATTATGGATTTGGTATCAAATTAAATGTACGTAATAATCTTGCAGTAATTGGCTAACAAACCCGGCCAGTAATGTAGCAGTATGGATGCTTATCCAAGTAACTTCCAAAACACACACAAATATATGCACACACTTCAGAAAAAGTGGGAATAAAGAATTCTCTGCAAAGATCAACTTTCTAAAAATTAAAAACACTTTGGCCAATGGGTTATTCTTGAAAGCAAAAGGATAACGTGTACCATGTCCCAGAGTCTGTCCCTCTGATATTCAGTCATATGTTGTCAAGTTAATCCTCACCCATGGGTTGTCTCTGCACCTTGCAGATACCGTGCATTCAGGAAATATTATCTTGAGATGTTTCTTCAATCACAATTTCGAAAGAATGAATAGGTTTCACCCTGAGCCGATACAAAACAACAGCTGGGCAGCTTGTTCATAACATGCTTTCCTCCAACTCAGCTTGCTCTTGGCTGGCTTTCCCCCAACTGAACCAGATAAAACAAGAGCCTCACCAAGCAGGATCGATCGTGGAGTAAGCCGTTTTCACCAGCCGGGTGATTACAAGCAGCCTTGTTGAATTAAGTTTCCAATATCCACAGTGAATGTTCGATGGTCTCTCTCAAAGAAAGCACTTCAGTCACATCCACAAAACTCAAAATACTTTCCTTTCTCCAAAGCCTTCAAACTTTAACTCCTTTAAACAATATTTACTGTAAAGTGTCACCATAACATATGTTGTTGTTATTAATTTACCTGGATCCTGTTCAGAAAGGAGATTGATATTCTTAACTTTCAAGATCCATGTAACATGCCCATTTTGAAATTGATGGTAAAAAGTGAATGTTGTGCCACAAAGATGGTTGCTAAGAGCCTGTATTTTTTGTGCCATTTGCAAAGACAATGGGACAGCACGGTGACTCCGTGGTTAGCACGGCTTCCTCACAGCACTAGGGACCAAGCTTCAATTCCAACTATCTGTCCACATCCTCCCTGGGTCTGCGTGGGTTTCCTCTGGGTGCTCCGGTTTCCTCCCACAGTCCAAAGCTATGCAGGTTAGGTGAATTGGCCACACTAAATTGTCCATAGTGTCCAGGGATGTCTAGATTTGGTGGGTTAGCCATGGGAAATGCAGGGTTACAGGGATAGACCGGAGGGGTGGGTCTGGGTGGAATGGTCTTCAGAGGGTCGAATGGCCTACTTCCACATCATGGGGATTCTACGATTCTATGAATTCAGTGCTTGACAAGAGATTTGAAATACAAAACCACTTGTGAACGCACACTTTCCATTGACTGGGTATTCACCAAAACTCCAATTTAGCAGCCTTGCTAATCCCTCACCAATACAGCAATGGTTTCTAACTTCAAATCCATATGTGGACAGTGAAAGTATTGATGGTATGGACATGTGATTGGTGCTGCCTTCAGATAACAGATCTTACTGGGCTGGATTTTCCCAGGAGGGGCAATCACAAGGAGAATGTTGCTGTGGGGTGGGGAAAGGGGGTGGGTGGGCCAGCTGTCAGAGTGGGGATGGGGGGGATTTTGGGAGGAATGGTGTTGGGCTGTGTCAGGACAAGTTGGGTCTGGACCAGAGGTGATCGTGGATTCGGTCAGTTCAGGGTGGGGGTGGGAGTGGGGCCATTGGGTGGGGTTCAGTGCTGGTCTGGGGCTGGGTGGTGGGTCACATCCCAATAGGGGCAGGGGTGTTGGATTGAGCTGACCACGAGTGTACTCGTGGTCTGGGAGGTTTAATTGGCGATACTTCAGGGAAGTATGTTATTAGTTTCACACCGACTCAGGGATTGGACAATGTAATAAATAGTCTCAGCTTCCCTGAGTAACCATTGTATTTAATTCAATCATAAACATCCAAGACTGTGATTTAAACAGAGACTTGTAAAGATTTCCAGGTGTGCATGGGTTGCTCAGTGGAAAGTTCAATTTCCAGTGGAATGTCTTCAGTGGGTGCTATGATGGGGATCCCACAGGGTCTCTGTGTACAGCTTTGAAGTACAGTCGAACAGCAACTCATAAACAATGTATCCATTCCCTCGTGGGACATAGGTGTCACTGGCTGGACCAGCACTTATTGCCTGTCTGTAGTTGTCTCCTTGGGAAGGTGGTGGTGAGCTGTTTTCTTGAACTGTTGTAGCCTATGTGTCGTAGGTAGACCTGGAATGCTGTTAGGGAGGGAATTCTAGGATTTTGATCCAGCCACCAAGAAGAAACAGTGAAGGGTATATTTCCAAGTCAGGATGGTGAATGACTTGGAGGGGAACTTGCGGGAGCTCTGTCTCTCAGTGGCACTGATGCTGTGTGACATGCATTTCTGTTAATAACATAAATGACTATGTGGGTGTTGTTGATCCAAACAAAACGTGGAGGTAGAGATAGTGAGGTATTTGCATCATGAGCAGAGGAGGTATCTGAGGCATACGAGGAGGTGAAGACAGCCATCTTAAGCACATATGAGCTTGTGCCAGAAGCCGACAGATAATGTTTCAGGAATCTAAGGAGGGACCCTGGTCAAACCTACATTGCGTTTGAAAGGATCAAATGCAGTCATTTTGACAGGTGGATAAGGGCATTAAAATTAGAGCAAAACTGTGACACTCTTAGAGAGATAATTATTTTGGAAGAGTTCAAAAATTCACTTCCTGGATTAGTGAGAATTCATGTGGAAGAGCAAGCAGTTAAAACAACAAGATTAGCAGCTGAAATGGCTGCTGCTGATGAGTTAGTCCATAAATCAAAGTTTGGCTTCCAAAATCAATCTCAATTTGTGAGGGATAGACATTTGGGAAAAGAGAAATCCTAGCATGGAAAGGGAAAGGTAGATCTCGGTAAAGATCATAAGGATAATCTACCACAGGGTAAAAAGGAAACCCTGGCTAAAAGTGAATTTGCCAAAGCCCAAGTCACCTCCCTGGGCCATGTTATGGGACAGGGACAAATGGTCCCATGGAATGCAAATAAAATGATCACTGGGGAGTTTCCCATACCGTCAACAAAAAGAGCAGTCCTACAGTTCCTGGGATTGATTGGATGTTATTGAAAATTCGCGCCAAATTTAGTGTGGCTGCTCCACTCACTGAATTGTTAAAGAAAGGCAAGTAGTTTCAGTGGACAGAGGACTGTCAGAAGGCATTTGACAGCCTGAAAGCTGTGTTAACCACTGCCCCAGTAGGAGCCACATCTAATTACGCAAAGCCATTCAAGGTGACTATCGATGTGAGTGATCTGGGTGTTGGTGCTGTGCTCTGACAGGAAGATGAAGAGATGGTAGAAAGACCTATTGGGTCTTTCTCCAGGAAATTGAACATTCATCAGCAGAAATATTTGAGAGTGGATAAGGAGACTTTGAGCTCGGAGTTGGCGTTACAACATTTCAATGTTTATGTTAACAGCAATGTATCTGAGGTAACCATTTACACTGATCATAACCCATTGAAGTTTGTGGGGAAATTTAACAACAAAGTTGCAGACTGTTTCAATGGGCCTTGTTGTTACGGCCATTCAATATGAGAATTGTGCAGGTGGGAGAATGAGAAAGCCTGATTGCTGAAGCATTGTCGAGACTTGAATGAGGAATGGAGACGTTCAGTGGTAGGAGTAAAACAGACTGAAACAGAATGTAGTGGTGCATATTTACATGATTATGGTCAATATAGTGCACCTGAGTGTTGTAGTGTATTAACAGTTTAAGATTAGGGGGTTTTAAAATGAAGCCATCTTTAGATATAGACGGTTCATTTTTTGTTAAGGGCCAAGGTGTGACGATGTTCCTCCTTTAACATGGTTATTCTGTCCTTGGCCTTTTTTTTCAGGGAGATCATAAAGGCAGTGCATCCAAAAGGTTTGGGTTTGAAGGGTTTTAGAGGCAGTTTGATTATAGCTAACAGATATTGCCTCAGACAAAAGGCTTTTGAGTTTAAAACAGAACATTTGTACATTGAAAGGGGATTGGCCAGTTCTCCCAGCTCAGCTTTGTGCTGGTTTTGGTTTGGGTTCAGAGCTGCTCGTCAGGTTTGAGGCTGCTGCTTCAAGAAACAGCTCCATGGAGGAGGGTGCTCCATGCTGAAACTCGCTGCCATCTCTCTCTCTCTCCTGTAAGACCCTGGGTTTGATTTTACCTTCTTTTTTGACAAAGCATGTTTATGGGGATTGTTGCAATTATTTGGATCAGCATCGTTATGTTGGGATAATCTGTGAGGGTTTTTTTCAGATATGTTAAGTTATTCTATATTCTGTTCTCTCCTGTGTATGTTTCATTCAGTAATTACGTAAATAAATTGTCTTTTGTTTCGAACTAAGTTGTTTGACCAACTGCATCCCTCCTGGAATATCCATGTTACACCTACTTAAAACACAGAGCAAAATTGGGGGCTGGGCTAGTTTTTGAAATGTTTTGAGGGGATCTGGCTTGCTCCAAAACACAGGGTTGGCATGGTCTGGTGTCGGGGTCTCCTCTCCTGCCCCTGGAGCTGGAGAAAGTCCTGTGTCAGCAGCACCCCATCCAGCAGGAGCCTGCCCGCAGTGTGGGGTACCGATTTCCCCCTGTCTGCCATTCCTGGGGCAAATATCAGCAACTGTGCAGGGCAGCTCCACACTGACAGCTTCATCATTCAGTCCCGATCCAAGCAGGATACAGAAAGTACAGGAGAGATGAAGAATGGAATGGGTAAAGAGATTTTATCTCACCTCTGGTTACCAAATCACTGCTCAAAAGGATTTTGTCTCCCTATAATCTATCAAATCTTTTCATAACTTTAAGCAAGAGAAGAATCTCAAATTCAATAGTGCAATGTTGTTTTAAATAAAATGTATCAATCTCACCCTCAAATGATGACTCAGACATTGAGGAGATTGCAATGATACTTTCAGTGTTTCAGGGATTTACCTGTTGGTTTTTCGAGAGCACCAGTTCCTATGGTGCTGGTTAAGACAAAGTTTGTTGTGTATAAAGCAAGATTTATATATTTGCATTGTTGCAGATGACTCTATTGTTGATTATATTAAGGATTAAAAATGTGGAGAATTGGTTCAGTTGAAGGTAGGTTAGAGGTTGTTAGCTTTGAGTTAGTTCCATGGTGCCTGTGCAAGCTGATAAAGAATGTTTAAACCTTTGACCCAGCTGAGAGGCTTCCAGAAGCAAGACAGTCCTGAGGCTGCTATGGAGATAATTACTGAGGAGGAAGCCATTTTGTCAACATAAACTGGTACATGTTGGTAACAAAAAGGAACATAATTAAGTGGAGGAAGGCCAAATCTGGTGTTTGCCAAAAACATGGTCTGTTATCCTTAACCAAAGGAATCAAGTTAATGTCTGACAGAAAGAGTGAGGTCGAGCAAAGTTGGTAGGGACTGTACGCTCTCTAAAGAGAGAAGAAATATCGCTACAGAAGACTTGCTAAGGAAGTGTCGATGTGTGTCCCATGGGGTGTAATGTGTGACTGTCAATGATACCGATATCATTCCATTCATTTTATTCCACTGTGGATGACACCATTCATACAAACTGGACACTGTTGTCACATGGTGCGGGTGTAAGATCGATGTAGTGCGGTGCTGCACAGCAACATGTCCGCTCCCTTGATTGATGACGGCTGGAAACCAGGACAAACTGTCTGGCTTTGTGTCTGCACCAAAGGGAAGATACAACAGAAATATTGTGAGTCTATAATCGACTCTCTAATCAGAGACACAGACAGAGGTTTCTGAAGCCAAGAATGAGACATCAGAATAGTATGTTTCCTGTCTGATGTCAGGGTCAAGGATGTCTTGGAGAAAGAGCAGAATTTTCTTCAACTGAGATAACGAGAGCCCTGAGACGATAGATTTCTGTTCAGTTGACAGGTAAAGCTGGTAGGTACAGGAAATGCTGGATGGCTACAGAAATTGAGGTTTTGGTCAAGGAAAAGAAGGAAGCACATGTCAGCACAGATCAAGTGAATTCCTGGAAGAGTATAAGGGCAGGAGACACATACTGAAGTGGGAAATTGGGAGGGCAAAAATGTGACATGCAATAGCTTTGGCAAGTTGTGCTGGACAACTTAAAACGCAAAAAAGGTGGATACATCCTCAAGATCTAGTCAGGTGTACCCTCAAACTCTGTGGGAAGTGAGGGAAGTGATTGCTGGGCCTCTTGCTGAAATATTTGTACCACTGTTAGCCACAGGTGAGGTGCTGGAAGGCTGGAGGTTGGCGAATATGATGCCAATCTTTAAGAAAGGTGGTATGGAAAAGCCTGGGAATTATAGACCAGTGAACCTGACATCAGTGGCGAGCAAATTGTTGGAGGGGATTCTGAGGGACGGCATTTGGAAAGGCAAAGACTGATTCCAATAGTCAACATGGCTTTTTGCATGGGAAGTCATGTCTTATTAAATTGATTGAGTTTTTTGATGTGACAAATAGGATTGGTGAAGGCAGAATAGTGAATGTGATCTATATGGATGTCAGTAAGGTTTTTGTCAAGGTGCCACATGGTAGACTGGTTAACAAGGTGAGATCACATGGAACACAGGGAGAACTAGCCATTTGGATATAAACTGGCTCAAAGGTGGGAGACAGAGGGGAGTGGTGGAGGTTGCTTTTCAGCCTGGATACCTGTGACCAGTGATATGCAACAAGGATCAATCCTGGGTCCACTGCATTTTGTTACTACTATAAATGATTTGAATATGAACACAGGAAGTGTGGTTAGTGCATGTAGATGTGACACCAAAATTGGTGGTGTGGTGGAGAGCCAAGGAAGTCACCTCAGAGTACAGCAGGACCTCAGTCAGGTGGGCTAATGAGTTGAGGAGCAGCAAATGGAGTTTAATTTAGATAAATGTGAGGTGTTGCATTGTGAAAGGGCAAATTATGGCAGGAATTATACACTTATTAGTAAGGTCCTGAGCAAAGAATTCTTGGAATGCAGGTTCATAATTCCTTGAAAGTGGAGTCATAGCTCAGCAAGAGAGTGAAGAAGGCATTTGGTAAGCTTGGCTTTATTGGTCAGTGCACTGAATGTAGGAATTGGGAGGAGGTCGTGTTGTGGCATTACAGGACATTAGAAGACTGCGTTCAATTCTAGTCTCCATGCTATGGGTAGGCTGATGTGAAACATGAAAAGGTTGAAATGATATTGACAGGTATGTTGCCAGGATGAGAGGGTTTGAGCTTTAGGGAGAGGCTAAATAGGTTGGGGCTAATTTCCAGCAGCATTGGATGCTGAGGGATGACCTTATAGAAGTTTATAAAATCATGAAGAACATGGATAGGGTGATGAGCTAAAGGCCTTTTCCCCAGGGTAGGGGAATCCAGAACCAGAGACCGTAGGTTTAAGGTGAGGAGCTGAGCTTTAAAATGGACTGAGAGGGCCACATTTTCACACAGAGGGTGTTGCATGTAAGAAAGGAGCTGCCAGAGGAAGTGGTGGAGGCTGGTACAATAACAACATTTTAGAGGCATCTAGATACTGACAGAAAGGGTTCAGAGGGAAAAGGATGAAATGTTGATAACTGGGACGAGATTAATTTGGGATGTCTGGTTGTCATGGACAAGATGGGCTGAAGGGTCTTGTTTCCATGCTGTATGTTTCTATGAGTCTCTAGTTGAGGGGGAAAAGTGAGAAAGGCAAGGCAAGGCAGGGATGGTGATAGCATCCGTGTAGAGAGCACTAAGAGAGCGAGCAAGGAGCCCTGAGATGGACCTGGCCCAATTGTTCTCCTTCAATCTTCCAGTGTAGATGCTGATTGTATTGTGTAATATCTATTAAAATTAATTGTGTCTGTTTGTTCAAACACCGCAAACTAATTTCACTCTATCTGCAACCACACAAAATCACAGGGGAGATTTAGTTGCTTTATATAACAGATGAATGTCTGATGATTCAGATCTGTCAACACTAATTAATATCGTCCCCCTCTCTGAAAACAATTGAACAAATAGCTTTCACTTACTACCATTTCCTCACAATCTTCGGAGTTCCTGGTAAGAAGCTGAAGCAGGTTGTGTTATCTTTTCAATCCCACTTTCACTCTGTTCTTTCCCCTAATAGATCTCTCAGTGTATAAACCCTCCCTCTTTCTCTCCTCATGCTGGATCCAGTTTCAGGTGTTCCTACAAGAAACAGCTCAGGCTGTAATTTGTGAATTTTAGTTTAGTTCCATGAGGACATGAGGAATCTGTGACCTGACGTGTGCTAAATGGTCCTTGTCTGGGAGGAACAGGTACTTTCAGATTTCTGGATCCCAAAGCTCTCTCCGACTGGGTTTTTATTGCCATGTGTCTGGGTCTGTTGCTGGGACATGGGCCTGAATTTGATGTTGGTCAGTGGGAACAGGCAGGTCAATGGGATAGTGCCCGGTCCACGTGCTCACACACCTGAATGATCTTCACAGTGGGACCAAGAGCTGGTCACCCAAGTCACATGGTGCCAGGGGCCTCCTCAGTGAAGCACACGGTGAGGGCAGGTATCCACTGAGAGAAGGGTCAGGCTGTGAACAGCAAGTCAGCTCCAGCCATCATTGTACAGGGCTGTGGGCATGAGCAGGCAGCTGAGGGGAAGTGGGATTGTGTAAATCTCCTTCAGCTGTGGGGAGGCAGCATTGAGAGTTCCGAACCTTTATTGTTGAGGGAGCAGGTTAGACCGTTATCTTTCACCCTGGTGGAACCTGTGACAGTGCCATCTTTCACAAACCCCTTTGCCAAGGTGGAGATATCATCCACCCCGTCCAGGGCAGGGCCAAATCCGAGTAGTGCGCCCTTCCCAGTGTCTCAGTTATTGGGTAGAGTTGGCAGAGGTGGACAGTAGATGTGGGCATGTCTGGTCAATGTGGTTGCAAGAGGCTGATTGAGAGACCGAGGACCAGTGGAGGTGTGGCCAAACTGACTCTGATGGAGGAGGAGGAGATGTTGTAGTTGGTCACTCACCTGCAGACCCACTGGGAGACTGGAGGCTGAGGGGCAGGAGGGGGCATGTGCAGGAGCACGTAGTGAGATTCAGAAGGATCAGACGTACTCCTGAATGGAAGGGTCGATGAAGGGAGATGTTGTCACCATTGGAAGAGGGAGAATGTTGGCATCTCCTCTGAAATGGAGACGGTTGTGACTCTGTTCAACTGATTTCACAGAGAGGGCATGTGTCCTCTTAACTGATCAAAGATGAAGATGTCATCATCATTAATCTGTTGTTCTGTTATTTCAGATTAACAGTTGGTCCCTGTAACCGCTCCTCAGTGAGTAGCATTGTGCAATGAGGGGGAACAGGGAGCTACACAGGGGCTTTGGGCTCGTGTCTGATGAAGCCTCACATCTTGATGGGTTTGTGCACATCTGTTGAGGGGTAGGAGTGTGGGGGGTGCTCACAAGCACATCCCAATCTCTGGTGGAGATTGGTCGATCAGGTGCTGTGGAATATACATGCTGACGTGTAATAGAGTTAGGCTGGGTGTTCAATTTTTGTTATGGTTAGATGTCGTGCTTGGTTTTAGGTCAGGTCATGGTTAGGGTTAGGATTAGCTTATGTTCAGTGTTTCGAGTTATGGTTAGGGTTGTGGGAACAATTTGGGTATAAATTCATGTGAGGGTTAGAATTAGAGGAGGCGTTTGCATTAGGAGTGTTTTTGAGTTCAGAATTGGTTTTTGGGTTCGAGTCACGATTAATCTTCAGGGTTAGGTTTAAGGTTCAAGTTTGGGTTCAGATTTTGGGAACAATTAGCTTGAAGGTTAGGATGAGGAGAATGTGAGGACTGCAGATATTGGAGATCAGAGTCAAAGTGTGTGGTGCTGGAAAAGCACAGCTGGTCAGGCAGCATCCAAGGAGCAGGAGAATTGACATTTCAGACATAAACCCTTCATCAGGTTAGGGTTAGGGTTGGGGTTGGCTTTAGTGCTATGTTTAGAATGAGGCCTTAGGTTCAGGGTTTGGGTTTGTGTAGAGGTTTGCTTTAAGTTTAGGGTTTAGTCTAGGTCCAGAGTTAAGGTTAGGGTTAGCATTAGGATGATTGTTAGAGTTGTTAAAGGGTTCCATTGCATTTCACTGAACACAATATGCAAGGGAAAAGGAGATGGCAATATCTGACATCATCATCAGGTCATTGTCCCTCAGTCAGGAAAGTATGGAGGGCCAAGTGAGCCTCAGAGTGGGACATGGGGAGGAGCAGTCACCATCGGGAAGTACCTGTCAGGGCACTCCTGATGGGGACAGTTACTCCTCTACCCTCTGCCACTGACACCAGTGCTTCAGAGAGCCATGGTGATGAAGGAGGTCCCTGACACTGTGCAGGAGAACCTCACCATGTCAGGGTCCGGACAGACTCAGCCAAACAGAGGACCACCCCTAAGGCCATTCCAGACAAAGGGATATTAGAGTCAGCCGCCTGCCTCCAGGACCACTGGCAGCACATGGGGAAGGCTACAGTGCAGCAGGCAGGAACAATGTAAGAGATTACACTGAGTCCATATGGAAGAACACGGGGAATAATTTATGATTCTTTACAGGAATGGTATTGCTGATAACCTTCATTAAATACATGCACATGAGGATGGATGTGTAGTTATTGCTGTCGTTCATTTGGCTAGTCTTATGGATGGATGAGGGTTGAGGGTTTACTAACCTGGCTTGTTGCTGGTGTGTGTCCCAGCATCCTTTTCAGTACCTGCCTTACCTTTGCTATATACACAATGACTTGAGGTGACATTGTGGAATTCAGCAGGATGTTAATCCTTTTGACAGATCGTCTTGGTGCTTGTGTGAATGTTATTGCAATATCACTCAATGTCACACGGTGGCTCAGTGATTAGCACTGCTGCCTTGCAGCGGCAGAGACCCAGGTTCAATTCCTGCCTCGGGCAGCTGTCTGTGTGGAGTTTGCACATTCTCCCCGTGTCTGGGTGCTCTGGTTTCCTCCCACAGTCACAATGATGTGCAGGTTGGGTGAATTGGCCGTGCTGAATTGCCCATCGTGTTAGGTGCATTAGTCAGGGGTGAATGTAGGGGAATGGGTCTGGGTGGATTACTTGTCAGTGTGGACTTGTTGGTTTGAAAGGCCTGTCGGGAATCTATTGCAAGAGTCTGGGCAGAGGAGATGACCTGGGGTGTGCAGTGAGAGAGGGACTCACTAAAAACCTTGTGTGAGAGAGGGCCCCAGCTATGCCTGCCTCTTCGTAGGATATGTGGAACAGTCCATCTTCCGCAGCTACACTGGCACCACCCCCAACCTTTTCCTCCGCTACATCGATGACTGTATCGGCGCTGCCTCGTGCTCCCATGAGGAGGTTGAACAGTTCATCCACTTTACCAACATCTTCCATCCCGACCTCAAATTTACCTGGACCGTCTCAGACTCCTCCCTCCCCTTCCTAGATCTTTTCATTTCTATCTTGGGCGACCGAATCAACACAGACATTTACTATAAACCGACCGACTCCCACAGTTACCTAGACTACACCTCCTCCCACTCTGCCCCCTGTAAAAACGCTATCCCATATTCCCAATTCCTTCGTCTCCGTCGCATCTGCTCCCAGGAGGACCAGTTCCAATACCGTACAACCCAGATGGCCTCCTTCTTCAAAGACCACCATTTCCCCTCAGATGTAGTTGACGATGCTCTCCACCGCATCTCCTCCACTTCCCGCTCCTCCACCTTTGAGCCCCGCACCTCCAATCGCCACCAGGACATAACCCCACTGATCCTCACCTACCACCCCACCAACCACCATATACATTGTATTATCCGTCGTCATTTCTGCCACCTCCAAACGGACCCCACCACCAGGGATATATTACCCTCCCCTCCCCTATCAGCGTTCCGAAAAGACCACTCCCTCCGTGAATCCCTCGTCAGGTCCACATCCCCCACCAACCCAACCTCCACTTCCGGCACCTTCCCCTGCAACCGCAAGAAATGCAAAACTTGTGCCCATACCTCCCCCCTTACTTCCCTCCAAGACCCCAAGGGATCCTTCCATATCCACCACAAATTCACCTGCACCTCCACACACATCATTTACTACATCCACTGCACCCGATGTGGCCTCCTCTATATTGGGGAGACAGGCCGCCTACTTGCAGAATGTTTCAGAGAACACCTCTGGGACACCCGCACCAACCAACCCAACCACCCCATAACTCAACACTTCAACTCCCCCTCCCACTCCACCAAGGACATGCAGGTTCTTGGACTCCTCCATTGCCAGACCATAGCAACACAACGGCTGGAGGAAGAGCGCCTCATCTTCCGCCTAGGAACCCTTCAACCACAAGGGATGAACTCATATTTCTCCAGTTTCCTCATTTCCCCTCCCCCCACCTTGTCTCAGTCCCAACCCTCGAACTCAGCACCACCTTCCGAACCTGCAATCTTCTTCCTGACCTCTCCGCCCCCACCCCTACTCCGGCCTATCACCCTCACCTTAACCTCCTTCCACCTATCGCATTTCCAACGCCCCTCCCCCATGTCCCTCCTCCCTACCTTTTATCTTAGCCTGCTTGGCACGCTTTCCTCATTCCTGAAGAAAGGCTCATGCCCGAATCGTCGATTCTCCTATTCCTTGGATGCTGCCTGACCTGCTGCGCTTTTCCAGCAACACATTTTCAGCTCTGTCGGGAATCTAATCTAATCTTATCTCCTGTGTCTCACTGGGGTGATTTTGACAGTTTTGGAGAGTGGTCCAGGGAATCGCTGATGAAATTCTACTTGAGCAAATGCGAGGTCTTGCAATTATGGGAAAAAGAATACAGGCGCGGACTATTTTTTAAACAGTGAGAAAATTTATAAAGCCAAAGTACAAAGGGATCTGGAAGTGCTAGTCCTGGATTCTCTAAAGGTTAACTTGTAGGTTGAGTCAATGATTAAAAAAGCAAATGTAATGTTGTCATTTATCTCAAGAGGGTTGGAATGTAAAAGCAGCTACTGAGACTTTATAAAGCTCTAGTTAGGCCCCATTTAGAATACTGTGTCCAGTTTTGGGCCCCACACCTCAGGAAGCACATAGTGTCTCTGGAGTGTGTCCAGCGGAGATTCACATGGATGATCCCTAGAATGGTAGGTTGAGGGGAATTCTAATAGTAACTTACAGGACAATACATGGCTTAGAAAGGATGGGCACCGGGAAATTGTTTCCATTAGGTGGGGAGTTTAGGACCCATGGGCATATCCTTAAAATTAGAGGAGGTCAATTTCGAACGGAAATGAGGAGACATTTCTTCAGCCAGAGAGTGGTGACCTGTGAAATTTATGGTGACGGAGTTCAGTGGGGGTCGGGACGTTGAGTGTCTTCAAGGCAGAGATTGATCAATTCTTGATCAAGGAATTAACGGATATGGGGAGAGTGCGGGGAAGTGGAATGGAAACACCCATCAGGTGGAGTGGACTCGATGGGCCAAATAACATTGCTTCCACCCCTATGTCTCATGGTCTTATAGACTCATGAGCCATCACTTCAATAGACAGCCCATCCCTCCCAGAATCCATCTCTCCAATGGCTGTGGTCCATTGCCCACTATGGAACCCAGGGGTGTTGAAGGTTGTATGAGACATGACCCCTCCCTGGAATATACACACGAACCTGGAGAAGCCTTTGTTGATACTTGCTGACTAATTGGACACTTCGGGAGTGAGCCCCTTTAATATTTACAAATGTCCCCGGTTATCTCACTGAAACCTCAACAACAACATGCTTGTAATCAATGACACCTTCCAGTTTTGAGAATTCAGCAAGATTCCTGAATCCTCTGGCCATCTTCCTGCCTGATGAACCTCATCTGTGGTGAAGGTGATGTAGGTGTGAGCACACCAAAGCCTTGCAAATGTCCCTGTTTTCATACAGTGTTGTACAGGAGCTTACGGCCCACTGTAAAGGTCTCGGTCTAATGCTCACAACGAGCGGGAGGTATGAGAGCTCAAAGCCTGAGGTGATCTTTGAAGCTACAGACACAGAATACCCAGAGACACAATTGGAACTGATTTGTAACAAAGAGACATCACGAACTTCCTGGAAAGGCACACTCTGTGCAGACACTGGAGCTCCAGTTGATGTAGATAGTTTATACACTGTTTATAGACCAAAGGCAGTGATCGTACATTCTCCTTTCAGGCTGCTGTTATTCTCAATGGTTTTCTTACAGAAGACAAGGTCCATTTTGCCCCTGGCTATCTGCCCTCTTGAACTGTCTTGTCTTGACCTCCTCCCACATTTACAATCCCCACGGGGACAGCTGCCTGTGGTCTCCTGTTTGAGTCTCAGGTTTAAAAACACACCTATCTTGAGGCTTGAAGCCCCTCTTTCCTCTGGTACATTTCTTAATGTCCTGACTGAACAACACAAAGTCCTCGAAAACAAATGGAGCTCAATCTGTCAACTTCATGGGAAACATCACTGAGGACATCTCTGCTTACAAAGATATGGATGGATGTTTATCTGTCTCAGTGCCCCTGATATAACATTGCTGGAAAACCCTCTGCCCATACTGTTTTGCCAGTGTAACCACTGTAATAAAATATATCCCACACAATTGTGGTCAATTGAGCTCACAATGAGCTTCAGTGTATGTAAATTAGTCAATGTTCAAATGAGGCAGCCCCTCCCACCCCCATCTACCTCTCTGTTTAATTATAGACTAACAGAAGGCAAAGTGGTGGGGGGTGCACCCACTCAATTTGTCTCTGTAAAGGGATTCTGGCTTGAGAAATATTTTGCTTCCTTTCAATCTGTGCAATAAATCTGCATATTTGTGAGTTTGCCTGATGGGAAATCTCAGTAACTACATTAGGGTGAAAGCAATAATATCTCAATATTGTGAGATGAAATCGTTGGGAGGAAACACATGTGCAGTGTAAACCTCAGCGTAGACCTATTGGACCAAATGACCTGGTTTTGTGTCATAATTTCCAAACAATATTGTGTTATTAATCTGGGGATTCTGCTCTTTTCTTTGTAGCTAACCTCCTGACAATTGTCCTTCTAATTCGTGGAGGCTGTGGTCTATCCAAAGGGATCTCTCTTTATTTGGTGGGTATGACGACAGTTGATCTCCTGGTCATTATTTCCAATGTGATAATCTACTACATGCTTTACTACTATTTCCCATTTTCATTTCTACACTTCACCTCAATAAGGAGCATTCATGAGGCTGTTAATTATGCAACTATTGACTGCTCTGTTTGGCTCACGGTCGCTTCCACTGTCAATTGCTTTGTCCTCATTTATTGCCAGAGGTTGAGAGCAGAGTATTGCAGGGAGGAAACTACAGCTGTGGTTATACTGACTGTGTGTGTTGTGTTCTCACTCAAAAATATTCCCTTGTGTTTTGCTTTTGAGCCAATCTATATCATTAACAATGTGAAGTGGAGCATTCATTTCAAACCGGAATATTTTATCTTGCCAGGATGGATCAGTTTTGACTGGTTTGACACAATTTCAAACCCCCCTATTGCCATACTTTCTGATTTTACTGCTCAATGCACTGACTGTTTGACACATTGTGATGGCGAATCAAACCCGCAGAGCACTGCACGGTCAACGCAACACCCAGAACAGCGACGATCCAGAGATGCAGAGCCGAAGGAAATACATCACTTTACTGCTCGCTATTTCTGGTACTTTCATCGTGCTGTGGATGCCATAGACTATGTTTTTCCTCATTTCTAGAATTACAGATACATTTTTGAGCCAGATCATTATACCCATCCCATATTTATTGCAAACTGTACAGGAGATATGTTTCAACTGCTGAGTTCCTGTACAAACACGTTGATTTATGCATTGGCTCAGTCTAAATTCAGAGAAAATTTGAGAAATGCAATAATGTCTCCATTTCTTCAAATGTTTCAACATGTCAAATATTGTTTTAAAAAGTGACTGGAAGCAAAGTTACAACACATTCACAGTAATCTTCTGAATACTACAATCCTGTCTTCAGAGATTGATGCAAACTCTAAGTAACAGTCTTGTCTCTATAGGATATTCTCCCCTCTGCATCACAGGGTCATGTGATCAAGCACATGACTGAGGCTGACAGAATTCCACTTCAGATGAGCTGGTAACACTACACCAGTCCACGCTCCTCATTGGGTGTAACATTTCCCACAGCCCTCCTTTGAGGACAAGCAGTGAAGTCATCCATGATCTTCTGGCTAATATTTATCCTCTGACCAATATCACTGAAAGCAGATTGTTTGATCATTTGTCTTATTGTTGAATGTGAGGTCTCACTGTGTACAGATTCACTGCTGCATTACAACAATGACTCATTTGTGGATTGTACAGGTTTCTTTATTCACTCCCAGGATGAGTGTCTCTCTGGCTGGGCCCAGCATTTATTGCCTGTCCCTAGTTGCCCTTGAGAAGGTGGTGGGGAGCTGCTGTCTTGACCCACTGTAGTCCATGTGCTGTAGGTGGATCCACTGTGCCCCAAGGGAGGGAATTCCAGGATTTTGACACAGCAATAATGAAGAATATGTTTCCAAGTCAGGATGGTGTGTGGTATGGAGGGGAACATTCAGCTGTTTGCGATCCCATCCATGTGCTGCCCTTGTCCTTCTTGATGGAAGTGGTTGTATGTTTGGAAGGTGCTGTCTGAGGATCTTTGGTGAATTTCTGCAGTGCATCTTGTGGATAGTACACACTGCTGCTAGTGAGCATCTTTTGTCGAGGGAGTAAATGCTTGTGGATGTGGTGCCAATCGAGCGGGCTGCCTTATCCTGAATGATGAAACATTTCTTTAGGGTTGCAGGAACTTCACACATCCAGGCAAATGGGGAATATTCCATAGCATTCGTGACTTGTTATTCACAGGTGGTGGACAGACTTTGGGAGTCAATTGCTTGCTGCAGAATTCCTAATGTTGTAAATCTACAGGAACAGATTGGCTAGGGGAGCGGGAAGTTCTGGAGTACAAGTTTTCACTAATATGACCAGAATATTGTCGGGATTCATATCCAGTATCCAGCTTTTCCAATCATTCCTTGAGATCACATGGAGTGCATTGGATTCACTGAAGACCAGTATCTGTGATGCTGAGGAGCACTGAAGGTGCCCAAATTGGATCATCCACTTGGCATTTCTGTCTGAATGTTGATGTGAGTGATTCAGATTTACCATTTACACAGATGTGTGGGACTCTTCTGTCATTGAGGATGGGGATATTTGTGGAGATTCTTCCTCCTGTGAGTTGTTCAATTGACCACCAACATTCATGACTGGATGTGGTGGGAATATGGAACATAGGTCTGATCCATTGGTTTTGGGATTGCTTTGCTCTGTCTATCACTGGCTCTGATGCTGTGTGACATGCAAACAATCTTGTTTGGTAGCCTCACCAGGCTGTCATCTCATTTTTAGGTATATCTGGTGCTGCTCCCGGCATGTCCTCCTGAACTCTCCATTGTACCAGGATTGATGTCTTGGCTTGATGGCAATGGGTGAGTGGAGAATGTACAGGGCCATGAGGCTGCAGATTGTGTTGGAGTAAAGTCAAACAGTCAAAGAGTCAAAGAGTCATCGAGTCATGGAGCACAGAAACAGACTCTACAGTCCAACCAATCCATGCCGAATGGAATCCCAAACTCAACTAGTTCCAACTGCCTGTGCTTCACCCATATCCCTCTAAACATTTCTTTTTCATAAACTTGTTCTTATGTCTTCTAAATATTGTAAATGACCCCACATCCATCACTTGCTCTGGGAGTTCATACCACACACTATCCACTCTGTGTAAAGAAAGTTGCCCCCATGTCTCGTTAATATTTTTTTCCTTTCACATTAAAAATATTCCCTCCACTCTTGAAATCCCCCACTCGAGGGGCAACAGATTGTGTTGATAGTTCACAGCGCCTCATGGAAGCCAAGTCTTGAGTTGTTATATCAGTCCCATTTATCCCAGTGATAGTGCCACACGACACAATGGAGAGTATTCTCAATGTGAAGGCAGGATCTGGCCTCCACAAGGACTGTGTGAGAGTTACTCTTCCCCGTCATGTCATGGACAGATACATCTGCAGCTGGGAGATTCATTAGGATGAGGTCAAGGAGCTTTTTCCCTCTTGTTAATTGAAGTACATCTCCATCAAAACAGCATCATGAATCTTTTAGAAACCCAAACATTTCTCATTTACTTTTAAACAAATAAACCACAAGAGTGTAGACAATCAATTAAATGTACTTGCAACTTAAAGAGCTAAATTGTAAAATGTGATTTACTTCTTGTGTTTCTGTTCGTAATAACTCATGAGATTTGGTCTGTATTGTATCTGTCGTTGTCGATGTGTCTGACTCTGTGTGTGTGCATCTGAGTTTGTCTCCCTTTGTGTGTGTCCGTGTGTGTGTGTGCTCATGAGGGGGTGAGTGTTTTTCAATGCCTGTACATTTCAGAATGTTGTGGGAATAAATTTCGGGCGGAATCTTATCGGGGTCTTTGTGACGTTGGCAATGGCAAATCATGTGACAGAATCAGGTGACACGTGCAGCGAGGTCCGTCTGAACATCAAGATGGTCTTGCTCCACCTTCGTGTTTTTGATAAGTGGCATGTGGAAACTCTCACTGGGCAGCAGGGAGATGGGGATTGATGGGCATTAGTGACGGTTAAACACCACCTTGTTAGCATCCCAACTCTGCTCATTAATATTCAGCCTCACATCTTCCCAAACTCAACAAACAAGCTCAATTTCTGGGAAAACGCAACAAGGAAACCGCAGCGAGTACCTCGTGGATGCAGCTCACCGCTTGGTCTGAAAGACCTTCATGTTGGAGACCGGACACCAACATCTCAGAGCATAGTCCATGGGCATTGGTCACATGCTCCCCATCTCCATGGACATTGACATCCAACATCTACCAGCCTCAAAAACCCCCATGTCATATATCGGGCACACTTACAGGACCCTTCTGCACTTCAATGCTGCCCCTTGGTGTGAACTGACAACTCTCATTGTAACGCTGCAGCAAGGACTGTACATTCAGGGCGACACACCCAGCTCATGGACTGGAGAAGGCTGCCTTTCTCGGCTCTCCACTTACTCGCAGAGCACTTACTCACTCAGAGCCAAACTGGATATTCAGGTATCCCTCCTCCCATTGCTTGGGCTCACATTTTCTGCTCATTTTCTCTCTCAGCCAGGCTCATACACTGCTGTCTGACCTTGCCATTGAGCACAGACACAAAGCCAGGAAGCTTGTCAGAGTTGTCAGCAGGCCCCAGGCAAGTCAAGGCGGAGAGCTTTCTCTCAGGGGTTCCCTGTGCAGTAAGTCAGGGGCAGCCTCCAGTACCAGTCCAGGGCCTGCTCGGGGCAGTCAGAGTCAGGAGCCTCTCCTTATCATGGGAGAGCTATCGGATGGCAGGCAGCCTGCCTCCCGCCTTGAGTCTTTCTGTCCTGTTTGGGCTGTTCTCCTCCTGGAATGAGAGTGAAGCAGGTATTAAGGGAGATGAAAGTGGGTGGCACAGCTGTTGCTGTTGGTGCGGGTGGGAAGGTGCCCTGACTGAGTGAGTAGACAGTGCAGAGGGCATGCAGGGGTAGTGGTGTTGGGGGTTGGGCTGGATAACAGCCAGTGGGGAGATGTTGCAGACAATAGTGAGAGTGGGAAAGGATGAGCTTTAGTGGGTGGTGGGTACAGGAGCAGAAACAGAGTGAGTGTGAGGTATTGGAGAGAAGATGGTGCAACGTAACCTGGCAGAGTGGAGAAGGACATTGACTTTCTTCGGACAGCACTGGGCATTCCTCCAGGCGGCTGAGACTGCACTGACCCGGGTGGGTACCTCAGACAGGGCTGGCATGGTCTGGTTTTGGTGTCTCCTCTCCTGCCCCTGGAACTGGAGATAGTCCTGTGTCAGCAGCACCCCATCCAGCAGGAGCCTGCCCGCAGTGTGGGGTACTAATTTCCCCCTGTCTGCCATTCCTGGGGCAAATATCAGCAACTGTGCAGGGCAGCTCCACACTGACAGCTTCATCATTCAGTCCCGATCCAAGCAGAACACAGAAAGTACAGGAGAGAGATTAAGAATGGAATGGGTAAAGAGGTTTTATCTCACCTCTGGTTACTGACTCTCTGCTCAAAGGGTTTTGTCTCTCTCGAATCTATCAAAACATCTCACAATTTTGAATAAGGGAACAATCCCAAATTCTTTAGTTTCTCCATACAATTGAAATGCCTTTTGACTGGACTGAAGGTTGATAAGTCCCTGGGGCCTGATGGTCTACATCCCAGGGTACTGAAGGAGGTGGCTCGAGAAATCGTGGATGCGTTGGTGATTATTTTTCAGAGTTCGATAGATTCAGGATCAGTTCCTGCAGATTGGAGGGTGGCTAATGTTTTACCACTTTTTAAGAAAGGTGGGAGAGAGAAAGCAGGAAATTATAGACCAGTTAGTCTGACCTCAGTGGTGGGAAAGATGCTGGAGTCTATTATAAAGGATGAAATTAGGACACATCTGGATAGTAGCAACAGGATAGGTCAGAGTCAGCATGGATTTATGAAGGGGAAATCATGCTTGACTAATCTTCTGGAATTTTTTGAGGCTGTAACTCTGAAGATAGATGAGGGAGATCCAGTAGATGTAGTGTACCTGGACTTTCTGAAAGCTTTTGATAAAGTCCCACATAGGAGGTTAGTGAGCAAAATTAGGGTGCATGGTATTGGGGGCAAAGTACTAACTTAGATTGAAAGTTAGTTGGCTGATAGGAAACAAAGAGTAGTGATAAACGGCTCCATTTCGGAATGGCAGGCAGTGACCCGTAGGGGATCACAGGGATCAGTGCTGGGACCGCAGCTTTTTACAATATATGTTAATGACATAGAAGATGGTATTAGTAATAACATGAGCAAATTTGCTGATGATACTAAGCTGGGTGGCAGGGTGAAATGGGAGGAGGATGTTAGGAGATTACAGGGTGACCTGGACAGGTTAGGTGAGTGGTCAGATGCATGGCAGATGCAGTTTAATGTGGATAAATGTATGGTTATCCACTTTGTTGGCAAGAACAGGAAGGCAGATTACTACCTAAATGGAATTAATTTAGGTAAAGGGGCAGTACAAAGATATCTGGGTGTTCTTGTGCACCAGTCAATGAAAGTAAGCATGCAGGTACAGCAGGTAGTGAAGAAGGCTAATGGTATGTTGGCCTTCATAACAAGAGGGATTGGGTATAGAAGCAAAGAGATTCTTCTGCAGCTGTACAGGGCCCTGGTGAGACCCCACCTGGAGAATTGTGTGCAGTTCTGGTCTCTAAATTTGAGGAAAGACATTCTGGCCATTGAGGGAGTGCAGCTTAGGTTCACAAGGTCAATTCCTGGAATGGCGGGACTACCTTACGCTGAAAGACTGGAGCGACTGGGCTTGTATACCCTTGAGTTGAGAAGACTGAGAGGAGATTTGATTGAGACATATAAGATTATTAAAGGATTGGACACTCTGGAGGCAGGAAACATGTTTCCGCTGATGGGTGAGTGCCGAACCAGAGGACACAGCTTAAAAATACGGGGGAGACCATTTAGGACAGAGATGAGCAGAAACTTCTTCTCCCAGAGAGTGGTGGCTGTGTGGAATGCTCTGCCCCAGAGGGCAGTGGAGGTTCAGTCTCTGGATTCATTTAAGAAAGAGTTGGATAGAGCTCTCAAAGATAGTGGAATCAAGGGTTATTGAGATAAGGCAGGAACAGGATACTGATTAAGGATGATCAGCCATGATCATACTGAATTGTGGTGCAGGCTTGAAGGGCAGAATGGACTACTCCTGCACCTATTGTCTATTGTCTATTCACGAACGGAAGAACACCGTTAGTTACTTGCCAGTCCCTAAGATCTCTCCAGTGGTTAATGAGGATACAAAGATCTTGGTCAAGGCCCCAACAATCTCCTCTCTTGTCTCTCCCAATAATCTGGAGTAGGTACCATTGGGCCCTGCGAATGTATCCACACAATTTATTTTCAAGAAACACAACACCATTTCTTTCTTGAACTCAAAATGCCTTAGGATATTAGTGTGCTCCATACAAACCTCACTACCCTCCATATCCCTCTCCTGGGTGAATACCGACAGAAAGCATTCATGTAGGATCTCACCCATATCCTCTGCCTCCAAGCCCAACTTCATTCCTTTCCTGTATCCTTGAGTGGCCCTACTTTCTCCCTAGTTATCCTCTTGTTTTTAACACCGATACAGAATGCCTTGGGATTCTCATTATCCCTACTTGTCAAGATCATTTCATTGTCCCTTCTTGTTCTCCTAATTCCCTGTCTGAGTTCTTTCCAGCTTTCTGTATTTCCTTCATGATCCCTGTCTAATTTTAGCTTCTTTAACCTTACATATGCTTCTTGTTTTCCTTTTGACTAAATTCACAAACTCACTCATTATCCAAGGGTCCACATTAATAACACTGCTGGAGCTATCCGTGTAGTTGTATGAGGAGTGGTCCCATAATCAGACAGGAACTGCGACAGTTTGGTGTCCAGTGAAGCTGTAGGCTGTTCCTTTAAGCCAACTTCAAAGTTTGGACTGATCTCTCTGACAGACCATTGAATGATGGATGGTCTGGAACTGTCCTGAACTGTTGAATACCATTTGACTTGAAATAATCAGATGCTCTGCTGGGAAATGATGGCCCATTATCTGTGACCAACACTTCTGGGACTGTGTGTATTATAAAAACTGCACACAGTTATTCAATTGGCAGCTCCGTGTTGGAGGAATGAACTCGATGCACATCTAACCACTTTGAGTGATCGCCCACAACGACTAAGAACACTGAGCCCATGAAAGGACGAGCATCGTCAACGTGTAACCAAGTCCAGGGTTTACCCAGCCATTCCCTCTCTGGGCACTGCACCACCAATACGTGGGAAATATTTCAAATGGAGCTGGGTAGCAGAAAGTGAATTGATAATGCCGTGGCTTTAAGAGGTTATTTTGTTCTGTTTTTTTATTTGAACAGAACTTTTAAGGCCGAGATGATGAGACGTTTACCAGACCACTCGAGTAAACAGATTGTGAGGCCTTGGTTTTATTTTTAAAAGGTAGAACAATAGCAGCAGCCTGGATGGGTGTGGTCAAATTCCCACAGAACAAGAATCTTCAGTTTAGTTTTCAGCAGTTGCTGTTGGGGTTTTGAAGAAGTGGAAGCTACTTTTTTCCCTCTCTCGGTTACAGTCAAAAGCTGGGGGTTTTCTACCTGCTACGAGAGTTGCATGTGAGACAATCTGTGTTCTGAATTTGCCTTTTCCAAGAGTGAGTTTATGGCATGTTCCTGTATTGGGACATTTAATTAATGATACTTACTATATCTATTATTCTGTTAAGTTTTCAAAAGGAGTTCGGTTATTCCAATTCCCCAAATAAACTGCGGGCTCCTGTCAGGATCAAAATCTCTAATTCCAGTCTGGGTTTAAGATTATTGAACCCAAAGGCAGTGAGTGGTAAGAGTTCCTGAGTTTTATTTTGGTTGAATTTGGTTGGAGTAAACAAGGTATACCTTGTGTAATAAAGGCTCTTTCAGTCACTAACAGTTTCCTGGGGGTGAAAGAGCTAAAAAGCTGCACCAGGATGTACAGCCTGGCCAGGGGTTGGTTGAGATGAAAGTGACAGATCTCTTTAAAGGATTTCCTTGTG
Organism: Chiloscyllium plagiosum; assembly: GCF_037043375.1. NCBI lineage: Eukaryota > Metazoa > Chordata > Chondrichthyes > Orectolobiformes > Hemiscylliidae > Chiloscyllium > Chiloscyllium plagiosum. The sequence goes on from NW_028270148.1 coordinate 97,271,833, forward strand.
AGGGTAAGGTTTACTCATGTATGCCAGGAGGAGCAGGTAAAGAAATTACAATTTCAAGCGATATGGAAGCAAGTCAAACTTTGATGATGAGAGATGAGGAGGTATGTAATTCAGAAGGAGCAGTACCAGAAAAGGTGGCGATATGTGGAATTCATGATGACGAGAGCAATGTTCCATTGTATAAAATGAGGTTAGAATGTCCAGTGAAAAGTGAAGAACTGGTGGTAAGCAAAATAGAGAAATTCTCGGTGACAAGAATTCAGTTTATCCTTGGTAATGATATAGCTGGATCACAGCTGGGAGAGAAGCCAACTGTGGTTAAAAGGCCAGTTGAAAACCAGGCAACTGAGGTGTATCAGGAAGTACATCATGGCGTTTTTCCTGACTGTGTGATAACAAGGTCACAAACGCATAAGTTGTGGCAGGAGGAGAAATCCACGAATAAAAATAAGGAAGTTGATTTTCATTTGTCAGAGCTGATGTTTGATCAAATGGTTGAGAAAAAGAAAACCAGAATAGTTGTGGACAAAGTGGATATTCTTAGTTCAGAGAAATTAACTGACTTACAACAGAAAGATGAAAAACTAAAGCAGTTGTCTCAAAAAGCATGCAGAAAAGAAGAATCTGAGTGTGTCCCTGTGTGTCACTCATATAAATGAAGTCTTGATGAGGAAAAGGAGACCATCACACATTCAGGTGGATGAGAAATGGGCAGAAGTTCATCAAATTGTATCTGTGGTGTTTAGAAATGAGCTCTTCCAGTTAGCACATGTATTACCAGTAGGAGGTCATCTGGGAGTATGAAAACCAAAAGCCAAAATTCAAAAACATTTTTCTTGGCCTGGACTGCATAAGGATATGGATGAATTTTGTTGGACATGTCAAACATGTTAGGTAATTGAGAAACCTCAGACAGTGATAAAACTAGCACCCTTAATACCCATCCCCACACTTGAAGAATCTTCTACATGTGACATAACTGATTGTGTAGGACCCTACCTCAAACAAAAAGTGGGGTTCAGTGTTTGTTGACCATAATGGATGTTCCACTAGATTTCCAGATGCTGTTCATTGTACTGTATCACAGCTAAAAGGATTGATGAAGATTTACTCAAACTGTTTACTAGATAGGGGCCACCCACAGAAATACAGTTGGATGAAGAATCAATTTTTACATCAATGTTATTCAAACAAGTTATGGATAACTTCGAAACAAAACAATTCAAATCCACTGAATACCATCTGGAATCATAGGATGACAGCAAATGTTAAACACCATGTTGAGGGCTGATAGTCAAAACTGTTCAGAGGATTGGAATAAAGGAATTCCATTTTTACCATTTACAATTAGGGATGCACGTAATATATTCTCTGCATTCGTTCCATTTGAAAGAGCTTTTTGGCCAGGAGGTGAGAGGTCCCTTAATTAATTACTGTGACATTGGTCACTGGTTACCTACCAGTGGAAAGTCGAAATGACTTGAAAGAGTTATTATAAACACATGAGAAGATATGTGGGAATAAGCTGGGAAGTGCCAATCTGATTATGCTTGATGTAGATAGAGGGAATGCTGTTCCGACTAATCAACATCCAATTAGACTTAACCCACTAAAGTTGGGACAGGTTCAAAAAGAGATTGAATGCAGGCTCAGGGACTTTATAATCAGAGTGAGTTGCCGTGAATGCAGCTCAATCATAGTAATGGTGCCAAAGCCAGATAGTACCCATTGATTATGGGTGGACTATCACCAAGTAAATGCAGTTACAAAACCTGAAACATATCCTATTCCATGTTTGGACGACTGTATTGAGAATGTGTGACAAGCAACTTATATTTCTAAGGTGGACTTACACAGAAGAAAGAGTGAAGGAAATTTCAGCTCTCATGATGCCAAATGGACTGTTTCAATTTAAAGACATGAAAAACACAGCAGCCACATTTCAAAGACTAACCAATAAAGACACTTTCTGATCACCCAATTATATCAATGGTCTGGTGATTTTTATTCACTCATGGAAAGAACATTCAGAGTATCTATTGGAATTCCTCAAATGACTTCAGGAGTCAGGTGATCAATCTCATTAAGAGTGAGTTCACAAAAACTCATGTCACCTTCCTGGGCCTTGTTATTGGACATGGACAGATGGCCCCATGGGATGTGAAAACAAAGGTTATTGAGGAGCTTGCCGTACCATTGAGACAGTGGGAAGTATTACAATTCCTGAAGCTGAGTGTTTTTTTTATCAGAAGTTCTTGTCGAAGTTTAGCAGTGTGTTTACTCCACTGACTGACTTATTGAAAAAGGACAGAAACTTTCAGTGAATGGAGGAATGTCAGAAGACAGCTGACAGCCTGAGAGATGTTTTAACCACTGCCCAGTGTTAGCCACACTGAATTATACAAAGCCATTCAAGGTGACTATTGATGTGAGTGATGTGGGTGTCAGAGCCTTACACTTGTAAGAAGATGATGAGAACATCTATTGGGGATTTTTGCAAAAAAATGAATAATGATCAGCAGAAATATTCCACAGCTGAAAAGGAGACTTTGAGCTTGGTGGTGCTGTTGCAACATTTCAATATTTATATTGTCAGGAATGTGTCTGAGACAATTGTATACACTGATCATAATCCATTAAAGGTTTTGGAAAATTGTAATAATAAAAATTCCAAACTATTTTGGTGGAGTTTATTATTGCAGCCATTCAATGTAAAAATCCTCCACGTGGCAGGATGAGAAAATATAATTGCCGATGTGTTGTCATCACTTTGATGAAGGGGGAAGGCGGTGTTTGGTGGTGGGACCAAATGACCAAATGGCCTGAAACAATAGGTCATAGTACGTGTTCGCATGCTTAGAATCAATGTAATGTATACGTGTTGTCGGGTATCAGTAGAGTATAATGCAAGGTTTTTAAAAACAAAGCCATCTTGGTATATTGCTGGCTTATTTATGTTGAGGGGATGGGTGTGACAATGGTGTGACATTAAGAGGTATAGTTTGTCCTTATTTTTAATTGAAGAAAGGTTGAGACAAAGGTGCTGGGAAGTCTAAACCAAAGGCAATATAGTAAACAATTTCTGAGCTGATTTTTTTAAAAATTGGAACAATAAAAGCAGGCTGAATGGGTGGGGTCAAGCTCCCACAGTACCAGGAGTTTTAGTTTTACCTTTCTGCAGTTGCTGGGGTCTTGAAGCTGTGTGTGGAAGCTCCTATTCCTCTCTCTGTTACAGCTAAAAACTGGGGTTCCCTTCCTGCTACTCAATTGGATGTGAGACAATCTGTTTTACTCAATACACCTATGCCAAGGGGGAGTTTATGGAATGTTGATGTATTGGAACAGTTACTTAGTAGCTAATACATCGATCATTTTTAAGCATTTTGGTACAGGTACAATTAAGCCAATTCTTTTATTTTTAATTTGTCTGTATTTTAACTGTTGTGTAAAACTAAAGTGTGTTTTGCTTGATGTTAATTAGTTTAACCAATTAAATTGCAACTGGAATGCAACACCTTCCACTTACTCCTAAAACAAGAAAATAGTTTGGGTCTAGACTATCTTCTCAGCGCACCTTGAAGGGTTTTGCTCTATTCTGTAATACAAGGCAGAAAGGTACTACTGGGCATATGATAAACAGACCCCAGCAGGAAGAGATGGAGTCTGTATTCAAGACTAAACCACTAGATAAGGCCAGAGACTTTCAAAGTAATAAAATGACAAATCTAAAGGTCCTGTATCTGAATGTGCACAGCATTCGGAACAAGACAGATGGACTGAGAGCATGAATAGAAGTAAATAAATAAGATTAGATTACTTACAGTGTGGAAACAGGCCCTTCGGCCCAAAAAGTCCACACCGACCAGCAACCTGCCCAGCCCCATATTTACCCCTGCCCCTAACACTACAGGCAATTTAGCATGGCCAATTCACCGAGCCTGCACATTTTTGGACTGTGGGAGGAAATCCACGCAGACACAGGGAGAATGTGCAAACTCCACACAGTCAGTCACCTGAGGCAGGAATAGAACCCAGGTCTCTGGCGCTGTGAGGTAGCAGTGCTAACCACTGTGCCACCATGCCACCCACTAAGATCAGATAGACATTAGTGTGACACAGCTGCAGGATGACACAGACTTGGACCGGAATATTGAAAGATATGGGATGTTTAGGAGGAACAGGAAGTTGGGAAATTTGGGGTGTGGTCATGTGGACAGTTAATTAATGACAGTGTTAACACAACAGAGAGAGAGATGAGCTCAGTTTCAAAAACCAGGAAGTAAAAGTGGTTTGAGTTGAGGCAAGAAATGATGAAGGCCACAAGACCCTTGTGGGAGTGGTGTACAGGCCCCGAACAATAACCACATGTGAGGATGGTGTACAAAAGGAGAAACAATGGGAACCTTGTCAGAAAGGTACAGTGGTCGTAAGACAAGACAGTAATCTACAAATAGACTGGAAAATCAGAAGGTGTGAGAATGTATATCTCAGTCACAGCTATCACAATGTGACTTAAAGTTGAGGGAAGAAGGAATGAGTCAAAGACAAGTATTTTAAACTGAATTAAGAGCAATTACGTGGATGTGAAAGCAAGGCTAGCTAAAGTTGTAAAAGTTCACACAACATCAACTAAATTTGAAGTTGAACTGCTATAAATTAAATACCAGGAGATTTTTGCAACATAAAAATTGGGTGTTGCATATCTTCGACCCGTGTGATACAATGTGGCTGTTTGAAGCAGTGAGGGTAGTATTTGAGATTAAGTGATACAATAATATTTTGAGTTGAAGAAATACTGCATGATAACAGTCTTCTGACTGGATAAGGTGAAGAGTGCTAACAATTTATTATAGAAGGCAGGGCAGCAACTGAAGTGAGAATCTTCCAGAGCTTGCAGACAGAATGTATCCATCTCCCTTTCTCTCTTTCCTTTTTTCAGTGTTGGAAAAGATGTCAAAATAAGCTTAAAATTAAAACAAAACAACACAAGAAATGTCGAAGATTAATCTGATCAAACATTGAATAAAAGAATCACTGTCAACTGACTAAAATGGGATATAATTGTAGTTAAAATTAAAAACTCTGTGAGAGAATGGCTTCCACTTTATAATCTAGACTTCTGATCTATTGCATTTTGCTTGCCCTGTTGATGTCCTTTTTGCACCCACATTTTTCAAGTTTAACCATTTATCTTCTATCTGCCTTTATCATGATTGAGTGTGTATATTTGATGTCTTAAAGGATGTAGTTTAAATTGCAGAGTAGTTGATTATTAATCTTTTGTTTTTCTCTGTTTTTGATAAAGTTGTGTGTCACAATAAATGAGTTATTTTCTGTTAATGAGAAAACCCGGCTGGAATTGCTTTTATCGTGAGTGGCAGTCAGTCAGGCAAATCATTGCTCACCAAATTTGGCCTCATTAGGATTTCATACATTTCTATACTTTGCAACAACTTGTGTAAGAGTGAGACACAATTATCCACACTCTCCTCCCAGCTGAGTTGTGACAAATTGAAGTGTCAAATTATGAAAGGGGGAGATCAACAGAAATTCAGTGACAGATGTGTAAGGGGATACTTCAGAATATACATAATAGGCACAATCCAACAAGAGAGGCAGAGGGTAACTCAAAAAGGTTAAGGTATTACTAACTGAAAGGAAAAGCATATCATTGCACAAAGATGGGAACCAGCTCAGAGGACTGGACGAAATATTAAAAAGAGCAAAGTATGATGGAGAGATTAATGAGTAGGGAAAAGTTAGAGTATAACAGAAAGATAGCTAAAAATATAAAAACAGATAATAAGTCTTTATAGAGATATTTTAACATCAAGAGTTGGCAAAATGGAAGTTTTTCCCATAGAAGAGGAATCTAGGCAGGTAAGGAGAAGGCAGATGAATTGAACAGGTATTTTACATCAGAGTTCAATGTAGATGATACAATTAACATGATTAAATATAGTTGCAATCGGGACACTAAAAGGAAGGAAGAACTCAAGAAAGGTGAAAGCTCCAGAAATGCGTCACTGAGCAAATGTTTGGAACTCTGGGTTCAGAAATCCCTGAGTTCTGGTGAACCTCAATCTCAGATCTGAAAATAAGTTGCTAGTGAGACATTTTATGCTAAATCGTTCAAAATCACCGATGCTCTGGGAAGGTTCCACGAGATTAGAAGAGAGCAAATGTAATATCATTATTGAAAAAGGGAAGGAGATTGTAAGAAGGATATCAGGCTCACATCTGTCATAGGAAAGTGTTAGAATCTATAATTAATCATGTTACAGCAGTGGACTTGGAGAAATCATGCTAATCAGGCAGGGTTTTGTGAAAAAGGACTTTGTGTTTCCCCAATATATTGCAGTTCTTTGAAGAAGCACCATGTACTCGAGATAAAGGGGGTTGCCCTATGTCTAGATTTTCAGAAGGCATTTGAGAAAGTGCCATGTCAAAGGTTATTGTGCAAAGCAAAGCTTTATAGTGCAAGAAGCAATGTATTGGCATGCACAGAAGATTAGTAAAATAACATGAAGTGGATAGTCAGCATAAATGGATCATTTTCTGGGTAGCAAGAGGTAATGAGTGGTGTGCCACAGGGATCAGTGCAGGTGCTGCAACTGTTTAAAATGCAGCAATAGAGATGATGCAGTGAATGAGGGCATGGTAGCTATATTTGCTGCTGGCACGATGCGGGATTGGAACGTAATTTGTGAAGAGGACATAGGGAGACTAAAAAGGGATATAAATAGGTGAGTGTATTTCTTAAAACCTGGCACTGCAGAAGTATTTTGAACAACACTGTCCTATCAGTATTTTGAATCACCTTTTGGTCTACAGGGACTGGCGTCCCCTTCAGGACATTCAACAGAAGATGTACTCAAAGACATCTCGTTATTTCCAAGTACTGGGGGAAAGCACAGCAACAAGAATAATGACCAAACATGCCCTGGTCCTGCAAGACAGTGATCTCCAACTGTCTGTGCCATTCATGGACAGGAGGGGAAAGAACATCTTTGACCCTGCTCCTTTCCAGAAAATAATGGGAACTTCTTAGCATTGATCTCTCTCTAAGGTCAGAGGCTGATCTTCCTCGTTGTCATGGCTTATTATTTCTGACACGTTCAGCTACAGAAGCTGAATTGACTATTCTCATGGACTGTGTTAGCCTCTTTAAATATCATGTGTGGGATACCAGATGTAGTCATCTTTAACTATGGACCACAATGCCACAATTTGTCAATCAGTCTTTTGTCATCCCTCACCATGGTAACACACTGGAAATCAAGTCCTGCTATTCTGGAGTTTTCACAAAAGATGAGGTTTTAAACGGAAATATACAAAATCACGAAACCACCTGATTTTCAGATGCGGGTTGATAGAAGTCATGGACCAGGTTACATCACTGAACAGGAAATCATTATTTATTACAATTCATTAGATTCTGGCTACAGGGAAACAATTCAAGTAAATTCAGTAAACTCTGCAAATTAAACTCTGACCCTTTGTAAACTTAGGTATGGACAGACAGTCAATCATAAACAGAGCAAAATAATTAGGTGGGCTGATGAAAAACTGGGCAAATTTCTGTAGTTTTAGTTCCCAAGATCTGTTGGGTTGGCTGATATTTCTCCTCCACCTTCATTTCCCTGAATGTTTCCACTGGTTTGGAAGAGGCACAGAGTGGCTGGTTCACTGCTGAAAATTCTCTAACACAAGCAGTTCAAAGGCACAACTTGCAGCATCTGCTTCAAGGAAAGGTAAGCTGGTTTTCTTCAGATTTAAAGTGGCTTCTTGCAGAGAACTGACAGAGACTGAGGTTTTGGCTGTTGCAGATCTGCTGGTTTCTCTTCTGGTCTGACAGACTTCTCTCTCCCTTACCCACAACTGACCTGTCCACCTCCCTGACAACCAATCACATCGTTGTCGGCAGGCAGAGGATCGTTGTCATCGATGAATGGTCCTTTGTCAAAAACCTCATCAGTTTCTCTTGTCAACAACCCCTCAGTTCCAGTTTGTCATCACACTGTTGGAACACACAGCTAGATAAACAGTGTTTACAAAAGGTGTCCAATGGTTTCCTTTTAAAATATTTGGTCCTTCTTCTAAGGCCCTGGATTTATGCCGGCACTAAAAGGTAAGGCAGGACAAAGTGTCATCAGCCTTTAGCTCTGGCCGAGGGGACAAAGCACAAAATGGCAACACAAGGCAGAGCTGTCAGCATCCAAGTAGGTTCCGTGAGTGCTGAGAGAGCAGGTGAACAGCCCTGAGATACAGCCTGGGCCAATCCCTGAGCTTGTTTGTGTGTAAAATTACAACAACATTCCAATGAAAGGTGCCAGTGCAATCCAAATTGCAGTATGGAAGTGCAGAGCCATACAGCATGTGAATTGGAGAGGGACCATAATGATGCAGCGAGGCTGGAATGTGTTTCATACCAAGGTGCATGGATATGGGGTGTGTGCAGACACTGCCCATGGAGCGTACCTTGAGATGTTGGCGCCCAATGTCCACGATGGAACAGTGAGGTAGAGTCACCAGGCACCTGCTCTGACTTTCATGTCAGGCATTTCTGGTTTCTAGTTTCTATCCAGCAGGTGGGAGAAGAGAAATTGCAAACCATTGAGGTGAAATTAAATAATAATGAGGGTGATAATGAATGATCATCTATACAAATTGATCTCTCACTGCTCATTGGTTAGAACCCCTTCTCAATGTTCAACATTTAATTGGAAAATGGGAGTTTTTGTCTTGACGTCAAGAAGGTCCTCTCTGGACATCTCAATGGATTATCCAAACGTAGGCCCTCATCATTCAGGGAGGGCTCCAGTCTGTGTAAATAATGTACACAATCCATGGTGATAAATACCTGCAGGGAGATATGGTGGAAATGGTTCATTCTATCCTTACTCTAAGGACAGCTACTGAGCATGTGCAAAAATGGAATGGAGTCCTCACAGGAAGCAGGACGTGAGAAGGATTCCATTCCATTCTCCCAGTTTCTCCATCTCCGTCACATCTGTTCTGATTATTCCACATTCCACCAAGGTACCTCTGACAGGTCTTCCCTTTTATTCAACCGATAACTCCCCACCCCACGGTTGAAAGGGTCCTCGGTCATATATTGAACTCATTTCACACATTTCCACACTAATCCCATCCCCTTCTCTCCCGAGGATTCCCCTTGTCCTCATATTCCACCCTACCAGTGACTGTGTCCATCGCTCACTATTTCCACCCCTTCCAGTCACACCAAACACATCTACCCCACCTCACCATGGGCAACATTCCATTTGAGCTGCTCCATCTACAACACACTGGTCCATTTCTCCGTCACTCCTGTCACACTTTTATCAATCCCTAACCACCCCCTCCCTTCATAAGGAACCCACAGTGTATCTTCCCATGTAATTGCAGAAGGTGTAATACTTGCCCTCTATCCCCTCCCTCCTCACAGCCCGGGGTCCAGAACACACCTTTCCAGGGAACAGCAGATTCCCTTGTACTTCTTTCCATCTGATCTACTGATTTTGCTGCTCATATTGTAGACTCCTTTACGTTAATGAGACTAAACACAGACTGGGTAACTGATTTGAGGAACATTGCTGCTTTGTCCACAAGAATAATCCTGATCTTCTGTTTGTTTGCCATTTTAATGAACCATCTTGCTCCCGTTCTAATGTTACTGTCGAAGACCTGCTGTCATGTTTCAGGGAGGCCCAACACAAGCCTCATTTTCTGCCTCAGTACTTTCCAGCCTTTAGCACTTAACATTGAGTTCAACATTTTCAGACCATGAACTTTGTCCTCCATTTTGATTATACTCCTTCCTCTGTCGTGTCATTCCCAATCCCTCCTCCCTCTGTTCCTTCCTCACTCCATTCCTTCCTGTCTCTGTGTCAGCCTCACTCTGTGATTACTCTCAGCTCAATCTTGTTCATTCACATCTGCCTCTGTTCATAAATCTCTCACCCTGTATCACACCCGCTCATTAGAGATTACATTGTAACAAATTTTCAACGGCAGCTTCCATTCTAAATGTGCACTGAGGAATCTTGTGCAGGTTTGAGAGCACGAGATTATATCCACACACACATGAACACACAGAGACAAAGGTTGTTAGAGTTTGCAGCATCCAACAGGAAGGAGAATCCATGAAATTTTTCTCAAAGGGACAAGGATATGGGGAAAGGAGAGAGAGAAATGGGTGTGAGTGAATCATTCTGACAGGAGCCAGGGCAGGTCTGAGAAGTTCAGTGGTCATTTTCCTGCCTCCAGTTCTATAATTTTAATGTTTCTACTCCAGTGCTTGGCCTGTGGCTTATCGAGTGTCAATAAATCAGTTCTGTTTTTCTTCACCACTATACAATATACTCAGTGATGTAATCTGTTTACTCCAGTGGCTGGAACTAATTACAATGGTTACATAAGCCTCCTGGGCTCAGTGAGTGTCACTCACCTGGATTCATAAATGGCTTCACTGACTGAGTGAGCTCAGAGTGTTAATGAAACCTGTTTGATGCTGAAGGACACTCGAATTCACCACTCAACATGAACCTGGTGGATCTAATGTTTCTGCTCTTTGATATTGAACCCATTTTCTATCCCATCCTTGGGGTCACTGGAGTTCTGTGTGAGTTATTGTAACTGTTGCTGGTTTAACTGCTCTGATAATGTAACTTGTTGGGATAATATTTGCTGCATACTTATACATTTACAGTTTTATTTCAAATGTTGTTGATCATAAACATTCCTGATGTTTATCCTTATTTTATTCATAGTCTCTCCATCACTTTGGGCATGCAGCCAAACAGGGTCAATTTGCTCCAGTCAATGTCTTTGCATTTATTTACCGATGGAATTAAATTCTAGATAAGTGTGTATTTATTGATTTCCAGCACCTGTTTCATTTATTTCCAAGCTTCAGTGAGGATCCATTATATTCAGATGTAGTTTGCACCATTGAAGCAAAGTGGAAAGATGCCCCTTCATTGGAGTGCCCATTTCCCCATGTCTGCCATGTCAGGGGTAAACCAATGGTGCCTTTTCTCAGCCACCATGCAGGGTGCTCTGGACTGACAGAGCCTGCCCAGGTGCACTGTGGGATTTTAAAGTTAGCTCAGCCACAAGGGGTATCAATCAGTCCATGGACATCCATTGAGTGCTACATTTTTCTGGGAATGGAATATGGGAGGTTAGGAATAGAATTGAAAGTGAGGGATGACCTAGGAGAGGAATGGGTCATTAATGATGTGTATTTAGTGAGATATGGAGGGAAAAGTCATGGGGCTGCACTGCAAGAATCCCTGAAAAACTCTTGACACAACTTGCACTTACCCAAAACAAGCTTTATAATTTTGTCCAAGTTATATGGGCGGCACGGTGGCACAGTGGTTAGCACTGCTGCCTCACAGCGCCTGAGACCCGGGTTCAATTCCCGCCTCAGGCGACTGACTGTGTGGAGTTTGCACGTTCTCCCCGTGTCTGCGTGGGTTTCCTCCGGGTGCTCCGGTTTCCTTCCACAGTCCAAAAAAAAAATGTGCAGGGTCAGGTGAATTGGCCATGCTAAATTGCCCGTAGTGTTAGGTAAGGGGTAAATGTAGGGGTATGGGTGGGTTTCGCTTCGGCGGGTCAGTGTGGACTTGTTGGGCCGAAGGGCCTGTTTCCACACTGTAATGTAATCTAATGTAATCTAATCTTATATTCTCATTGTTAATTGAGAAACTGACCTATTGATCCATTTGCACAATATCTTCAGCCTGTTTATTTCATGTCAGTTGTACAATAGTAACTTTTTATTGCTTACACTATTTCCTCACATTTTCATGGTAAAGTTTGGTGTGACCTTTTTTTTAACATTTACAGCTAACCTAATTGCAATTCTGACACTATCACGAGGGAAGTGTGGTCTTTCTAAAGGTGTCACTTGGTACTTGATCGCTATGGCTGTTGCAGATCTGCTGGTGGTCATTATTCAGGTCATACTGGACAAGATGAATTACTTATATCTACGCATTGTATTCTTCTACTACCCTCCTGGTTGTAGCATCAGAGACGTTATTGGTTCCACAGCTGTAAGTAGCTCAGTCTGGCTCACAGTCACCTTCACCTTTGACCGGATGGTGGCTATTTGTTTCCAGAAACTGAAGACAAAATTCTGCACTGAGAGAAATGCAGCTGTCATAATCACAACTGTCAGTTTACTGAGTTTATTAAACAAAATACCATTGTATTTTAAATATGAACCATACTATTGCAAAATAACCTATGAATACTTCTACTACCTTGTGTGGCTAGCTTTTGACTGGGGAGATCGTATTTTAACTCCAGTGCTCCCTTTCTTCCTGATCCTGCTGCTCAATGCTGTCACCATCAGACACATCCTTCTGGCTAGTGCAGTCCGCAGGAAGCTGAGAGGACAACAAAACAGGGATAAGCCGAATGATCCAGAAATGAAGAATCGAAGAAGATGCATCATTTTGCTCTTTGCCATATTGGGCAGTTTTATCCTGTTATGGATCACTCGTGTTATAAGTCTCGCAGTTCAAAGAATTACAGGATGGTACATTGGAGTACCAGCTGGATATTGGGTGGGAGATATCATGGGAGCAATGCTTCAGTTATCCAGCTCCTGCACCAACATGTTTATTTACGCAGTCACACAGAGGAAGTTCAGAGAGGAGATGCTGAATACTGTGAAATATCCCTTCATCATTATCCAGAATTCCATTAAACGATAGGAACAAAGCTGGTCAATGTGAGCACGGTCTCTAAAGGAATATTATTGCTCATCTCCAGCTCAGCTGCTGTTGAATCGGTGCTTCCAAAGAGATTTGAAACTGAGAATCAGATTGTTCCTGTACCAGCATTAACAAACCATTCAACACAAGTGTGTTCTGAGGGTATCTGCTCCTGCTCAGTAAAGATCCATAATTATCTTGATCTTCACGTTTGGCCCATTATCAGTTGATGGATATAATGTCAATTTCCACTTCATTTTGTAAAATATTGTCTCTCGCTCAATATAGATCACATTGTCTTATGGTATAATTTTACAATTGAATTGGAGATTATAATATTAAATGCTATTACCATGAATCGGAAGGGTCCATTATAACAGCAGTCATTGAAAACTGGCTCTACCATTGGCTCCATGACTCATGAGTGATAGTCCCTTGCAATAACAGTAAGATCTTAGCTCTGATTAAAACTTCAATTTTCCATAATTCTATTAGTTATAAAATAGTTATAAAAATGGATAGGCCTTGTATAAGACTTAAAGTTCTAAATTGGAGTAAGGCAGGATGGTATGAGCCAGGAACTTTCTCATGAGTAGGGACCAACGATAAATAGAGATATTGAGGCTCTGGTCAAGATTCACACTACACCAGGTGAAAGTCCAACAAGTTTATTTGAAATATAAAACTTTCACAGCGCTGCCCCTTCATCATATCAAGAGCAGACAGCACCCACTGATGGTCAGACAGATCAAAAGATCCATACAAATGGTGTGAGTGGAGTGTTGACAGGCTGAGTATTAGGTCTTTGCAGATGATCAAGAGTGACAGACAGTGTGAGTAAAGTGTCAACAGCTGAACAACAAGTGAAGGGATGATCGATAATCCGATTAACTGAGGTAGAGAGATAATCAAAATGAATCAGAAATCAGGTAGTATTGGAGACAAACCAAACAGCTGGAATAACATGCTGGGTATCAGAGTCACATGCTGACAGTCTAACGAAAGTAACGAGTAATCCAAAACTGTACAAACTAATTAAGCTGGAGAGACCATAGCAAGTTATCAAGGAGATATTTCAAAACAGGACAGTAAGGAAGAGTTTACAGATACAGAACTGTGTAGTGGGGTCACATGTAACACGACATGAACTCAAGATAACTGTTGAGGCCGTCTTCATGGTTATGGAGCTAGGCTATCAGTCTCTGCTTGGCAATTCTGCATCGCTGTGTACCTTGAAGGCCACCACGGATGAAGCTTACCCGAAGATCAGAGGCACAATGTCAAATCAGAACCTCTGCCTTTTACAACCCATTCCTAAGAAAACCAAGGACAATATAACCTTGTTAAAGGAGCAGCATTGTCACAAACACTAGAGGTGATTAATAAGGCTGTGGGTCTATCTAGTGTTCAGTTCACAAAATGCAAGTGATATGGACAGTGAGGATTCTGACTGCAGTGAATAGATAACACCATTATAATGAAATAGGGAATGCATCAATCTTTGCAACTCTTTCAATTACTCAGTCTGTGATTCAATCTGTACCTTTATTAAGTGAAACACTTTGAAGGTCTTAAAGCTAATGTCTGAGCCACTGAGATCACATGAGTCAGCTTCCTGGGTCAGGCTGGAGTACTCTGTTCGATAAACAAAAGGCTGGAAGAACACAGCAAGCCAGGCAGCATCGATAGTTGGAGAAGCCAATGTTTTGGGTATTAACCCCTCTTCAGGGGCCAATAACGTATTCTCTTTTGTCACCGGGTGTGGATGTTGCTGATCTGTTGCCTGGTAAGTCAGCTGCTTGCTGAACCATTTCAGAGTCACCCATATTGCTGTGGACCTGGAATCATGTGTAGACCAGTCCAGGTAAGGATTTCCTCTTCCTGAAGAATGTTAGTGAACCAGATGGGTTTTTACAATAATCTGGTAGCATGGTCACTTTATAGAGGGATGGCCATTATTACCCCAGAGTTTATTAATTAAATTAAAATGTCTCCAAATATTGTGGTGGGATTCGAATCCAGAGCAATAACCTGGATCTCTGAGTTACTCATCGATAACATCATTGATCTGCCACCTCCTCTTCTAACTCAGTATTGACGATGGCCATATAGGATTGAGACCTGGTCATAGAGATTGAGCCAATACTGAATTAAGGGATACTGTGCATTAATGTTAGACTGCACCAGATAATGTTTTGCCTTCTGGGATTGAAAGAATAAAGATATGCTCTTTCCTTCACTTCAAAGACCAGCATGGTGGCTCAGTTGTTAGCATTGCTGCCTCACAACACCAGGGGCCTGGGTTCAATTCCATCTTTGGGTAACTGTCTGTGTGGAGTTTGCACATTATCCTGTGTCTTTGTGAGTTTCCTTTGTGTGTTCCAGTTGTCTCCCACAGTCCAAAGACATATGGGTTGGCCATGCAACATTTCCCTGTAGTGTTGAGGGATGGGTAAATTAGGTGGATTAGCCTTGGGAAATAGAGGCTACAGGGATTGGCTGAGATGCTCTTTGGAGGGTTGGTGTAGACTTGATGGACCCTTCCACACTACAGGGATTCCCTGATAAGGAACATTAATAATGAAATATAGGAGAGGGTGGAGTTAAGGGCTCCGATGGTAGGTTGTCACTGTGGATTGAGGCAGTTTTAATATAACAACGTTTTTTTTTGCCTATATCCTAATAAAACCTCCCAAAGCACTTCAGAGGCATTACCAAACAAAATATGCAATTCAGCCAAGGTACAAAATACATTGAAATGGGCAGAGAGAAAAGAGTAGGTGTTTTTTTTAAGTTGGTAGGTTGTGAATGATGGAGTACTGCAATGATCCAGTGCTGGGACGTCAGTTCTTTGCAAAGAGACAGAGAATTAAATATCCAGGAGCTCCTCTCTCTGCCAATCCCCTGTGAGCTCCTCTCTCGGCCAATCTCCTGCGAGCTCCTCTCTCTGCCAAACCCCTGTGGGCTCCTCCCTCGGCCAATCTCCTGTGAGCTCCTCTCTCGGCCAATCTCCTGTGAGCTCCTCCCTCTACCAATCCCCTGTGAGCTCCTCTCTCTGCCAATCCCCTGTGAGCTCCTCTCTCGGCCAATCCCCTGTTGAAAGGGAAATAGGAAGAAGAGTCTTGAAAAGTACTGTAGGGTTTAATCTTCAAAGGATCACTGAGAATTGGCATAGTTTGCATCATTAACAAAGACAGGAAGGATTTGAAAGGAAGCAACACATTGATATCTGTGATCTGGACTGGTGCCAGAACTGTGTTTCTGATATTTTTGTCCTTCCCATCAGCAAACCTTGTGCATTGTCTCTCTGTCTGTGTTTGTGTTGGCAAAATTACAATAATATTCTGAGCAACCTGTTGGAGCTATGGGCTGACAAGTCTCTGGGTCCAGATGAACATCACCATTGGGTTTTACAAGCGGTTAATGAGAAGGGAGGATACATTGGGGTTAATTTTCCAAGATTCTTGCATTCAGGAAGGTTCCATCAGACTGGAAAGTGAATGCTACTCAATATTAAAATGAGCAAATATCATTTTATTCAAGAAGGGAGGGAAGCAGAAAACTGCATGCCAGTTAGCTAGCCGTCTGTCATGAGCATCGTGTTAGATTTAAACACTAAAGAGATTCCAGCTGCACACATCGACAATCCCAAAGAAATTTGGAAAAGCTAAATCAAGGGTTATTGAGGGGTAAACATAGAAACATAGAAACATAGGAGATAGGAGCAGGAGGTGG
Organism: Chiloscyllium plagiosum; assembly: GCF_037043375.1. Taxonomy (NCBI): domain Eukaryota; kingdom Metazoa; phylum Chordata; class Chondrichthyes; order Orectolobiformes; family Hemiscylliidae; genus Chiloscyllium; species Chiloscyllium plagiosum. The sequence continues at coordinate 97,288,302 of NW_028270148.1, forward strand.
CCATTTGGCCCATCGAGCCTGCTTTACCATTCATCACGATCATGGCTGATTGTCCAACTCAATAGCCTAATCCTGCTTTCTCTCCATAACCTTTCATCCCATTCGTCCCGAGTGGTATATCTAGCTGCCTCTGGAACAGATGCAATATTTTGGCATTATCTACTTCCTGAGGGAATGAATTCCACAGACCCACCATTCTTTGGATGAAGAAATGTCTCCTCATCTCCGTCCTAAACGGTCCACCCAGAATCCTCAGACTGTCACCCCTGGTTCTGAATGTACCCACCATCAGGAGCATCCTCCCTATATCTGCCCTATCTAGTCCTGTTAGAATTTTATAAGTCCCTGTGAGATCCCCTTCATTCGTCTGAACTCCAGCGAAAATAATCCTAACCCCAGTCTGTGTGTGTGTGTGTCTGTCTGTAAGTCTGTGTGTGTGTGTGTGTGGGGGGGAATGTAAGTGTGTGTGTGTGTGTGTAGAATTGGGTATGAAGACTGATCATACCAAAATAAAATTGCCTCATGTGACAAACTGTGAAATAAGAACCTTTTCCAAGTTGAAGCAGTTCCTAGATATTTCTGGAAACCCAGCTGCAATTGGTGATCATAGGAGAAAAAAATCTGTGTTGATACATTACACTTTGGGATATTTGCTCAGCACAGATCAGTTGGACTGAAGGGTCTGTTTCTGTGCCATATGATTCTGTGACTGTGTCTTCCAACAGTGTTAATGGCACAATATAGTAATGGGTATGAAACACTGTGGTGACATTCAGGCGGGCAGGAAGAGAGGCTCAGCCTGTTTAATCTCTGACTATTGCTACATGAAAGGTTGACATTAGCCACTACTCAGAGAGGAAGGTGGTCATTATCAAAAGCAGAGTTACTATAAACCCTGAAGACAGGTCAGGTTGTAATGACAGCTGCATATTCTCTACAGATAGTTATGATTTATCAAAGTGTACAGACTTCCTCCCCGGCACTAACTCTAACAACAAGAGAGAGCTCCCATTTAAATTCAAAGTTACAAGTCCCTCTCCTGCAGGTGAATGGTTTAATCTGTATTTCACAAGCCCATATATCTCCCCATGTTTGAGCTACATCCTTCTCATCCCAAGCCTGCCTCATCTCTGTCCGATAGAGTCTCACAAACAAAATGTACCTTGGTCACCACGACAACTTGAGAGAGGGAAAGCAACTCATATAAAAGAGAATGGAGGTTATTTTGACCAAAAGGTGTTAAAAATCTGGTGTGTAAATAAAAATGCGTGTTTGAAAGTGTATGTTTGGCCTGTGGTTTTCAGTCAAATTGATGGTTTTCCTGTTGCAGTCCTTCCTGTAGGCGCTAACATTGACAGCTGCAGGTTTCGGTCTGAAGTGCTGATTAGGTACAATCTTCTCCGAGCTGTAGATTTAACCCAACGTCCACTGAAGGGATGGAATGTGCTCCCTGACAACAAAATAAAAGAGGAAAACAAAATGAAAGTATTTTAAGGGGAGCCCCCGGGGACAGGTGATTGGGAATGTACAAACTGGAAGACAGAACTTGAGCAAAAGAGAGGAGAGATGGAAGAAAGAGGGCGATGTGTGGGAAGGTTCTGAGACCTTACAGGAAACAGCGGAAGTGAAATCAGAGTCAAGACAGAGATGAATTGTGAGGAAACAATTCAAAAGAGAGAGAATAAAATGAGTTGGTAACAGAGTTACAGGATGGACTAATTGACGGTGAGGGTGATAAAGGAACAGCAAGCTCAGAGAGAAACAGAAAAGGGTGGGGCTGGGATAATATTTCCACAGAGCTCCTCCCACTGGGTCTGTAAGGTGGCTGGCAGAAGACAAACCTTTGAATGATTTACATCCTGAAGCTGACAGCTCCTGGCTCAGTCATTCCATGCTCAGTGAAGGTTGGTCACATGATTGGGAAGGAGAGCTCCTGATGTCCTGCTCAAACTTGAGTGAAAGACGGGCAGAAACCTTGTGTCTAACAGCTGCTTCTCACTGTCCTTTAGATGGCGCCACACACTCAACTCCCCACATCAAATAAAAAGGAAACAAAGCCCATTTCTGATTGGCCAGAATAGAAGCCAAACTCTTGACAATTTCTTGATGGCACTATCATCTCTGAAGACAGGTGTTCACAGAATCAGCCACCGTCTCCCCTTACTTCACTCTCACACGACATTAGTGGGAGTGGAGGTTGTGAGGCTGGTAAAGTAGGAAGGTGCTGCAATGGGGTAGTGCCCTATTGCTGTGCTGCCACCATTGAAGTTTCCCAATGACTGGGTTTCAGACCAGCTACCATCACCATGGATACAGGCAGCAATTTGTACAATGAAGGTAACAGTTGTGGACCAGTGTAAGGACCATGATGCAATGGTGGGACAGACTCGATGGGCTGAATGGCCTAATTCAGCTCCTATATCTTGTGGTCTCATGACCTGCTGCCATTTTTCAGATTGTGAAGCAAATCCAGATCATGTTGTGAGCAACCACCAGCTTCAGGGAGATGGCTTCCTTGTGGTAACTTTGTGTGGGGAAGGGTGGGATGGAGGGTATCAGTGCTGGAGGTACCTTGGTCCGAACAGGAGGTCTCCATTTAACCCTCCCAGAGGTGTTTCTGCTCCGTCCAATGGCGCATACACCCCTCCTTAACCTCCTCAAGTCTAATACTGTCTTAATTGTCTGAGGGTTGCTCCAATTTGAGATACCCTCAAGGTCTGCCCCTTCCCTCTCCCGGGGACACTGCTGTGGGGTCAGAGCCATCAGCCCCTGGTACATTGGGGAGAATCAGGAAGCCATTAGCTCCATTTTGGGGATGAAGAGCTTGCCCAGGCTAATGAAGAGTCCGCCTGTGGTAAACCCAGCAGCCCCAGGGTCACTGCAGCAAGACCGGGCTTCGAATTCACTCTTCGACCTGACACTGAGGGTCAGTGTAAAACATAGACCGCCGTCTCCAAGCACAGGCACTGCATTCCAAAAGGGAGATATAGTCACAGATGGAAAGGGAGACAGGAAAGGAGAAGGGGGTAGAGAATATTTAGTGTTCACCATGAGAGGCTGTAGCACTAAAAGGCAGATGTGAGTGAAGACATCATAATGAACTTGGTACCAAGAAATGAACAAGTGACAGTGAAATGTTGGAGTAAATGTCACCAAGTGAATATCATGAGAAATGAAGGGAAAGTTTATGTTTGTTTTTTGCATTCTCAAACTAATTAGGAGAGTGACTGAGGTGATGCAAAATGATTTGCAAGGAGTACGTCCTTGAAAGAGAAAGTGGAAAAGTGATTATGTTGAGTGAAACTAATCCTTTTGTTATACCAAAACAAACATGTGAAGTTCAAATACTCCACTGAATCCATTCATTCTGGCTTGCTTCTGTACATCCACAAATGGCCACAAGAGGGCACTAAGAACATAAGAGCTCGGAGCAGGAGTAGACAATGCAGCCCCTTGAGCCTGCTCCGCCATTTAATACCATCATGGCTGCTCTCATCTCGGACTCAATACACTTCCCTGCTCACTCCCCGTAACCCTTCACCCCATTACCAATTCAAAATGTGTCTGTCTCCTCCTTAAATCAGTGTCCAGCCTTCCATAGTGGATTTCACAGATTCATGATACTTTGAGAGGAGTAACTTATCATTATCTTTAATTTAAATCTGCTGTCCCTTATCCAAACGCTCTTGTTTGAGATTGCCCCAAAGACAAAATATCTACAGCTGCTTCATCAATCCTCTTCAATATCTTATCTACCTCAATTAAATCTCCTCTCATTCTTCTAAGCTCCACAGCATGTTGGTTAAATTGATCAATCTCTCATTATCTTTGGAATCAATCTGGTTAATCTCCTCTGAAGTACCTCCAACCACATCCTTCCTCAATTAAGAGAGGCAAAACTTATGCAATACCCCAGGTACAGTCTCACTAATGTCTTAGAACAGACAAGAGAACACCTACACTACAGAAACAGGCTACTTGGCCCAACAAGCCCACACCGACCCACATCCCACCAGACCTATCCCTTTACCCTATCATCCTACATTTCCACTGACTAATGCACCGAACCTGCACATCTTTGGACTGTGGGAGAAAACCGGAGCACTGAGAGGAAATTCGCACAGACACAGGGAGAACGTGCAAATTCCACTCAGATGGTCGCCCGAGGCTGGAATCAAACCTGGGACCGTGGCTCTGTGAGGCTGCAGTGCTACCCACTGAGCCCCCGTCCCCTCCATCTTGTATAGTTGCAGCAATACTTTCCCTACTTTGATACTCTATACCTTTAGCAATAAATGCCAAAATTCTATTTACCTTCCTTATTACCTGCTGTACCGCATATTAATTTCTTGAGATTCATGCACAAGGACACCCAGATCCATCTGCACTGAAACTCTCTAAAGTTTCTCACCATTTAGATAATAGGTTGATTTTCTATTCTTCTGACCAAATTGTTATTTTCACACTTATTCACATTAAACCTCATTTGCCAAACTTTGGCTCATTCACCAAAACTATTCATATCCAATTATAAATTCCTTATTTTATAATTACTTTCTTACTTATTTTAGTGCCATCTGAAAATTTGGATCGAGTACTTTTTAACTCAACATCCAAGCCATTAGTATAGATTGTACACGGTTGGAGTCTGAGGACTGAATCCTGGGCATCTTGCCAACCAGAAAACGACCCATTTATCTGGAGTCTCAGCTTTCTGTTGGTGAGCCAATCCTCTGTGTGAGCGAATAAATTACCCCTAACCCCACATGATCTTACCTTGTATGTTAACCTTTTGTGTGGCACTGTATCAAATTGCTTTCTGGAAAGAAATGGTCGTGTGAGGGAACCTTGGTTGACGAGGGAGGTTGAATGTCTTGTAAAGAGGAAGAAGGAAGCTTACATAAGGTTGAGGAAACAGGGTTCAGACAGAGCACTGGAGGGATACAGGATAGCCAGAAGGGACCTGAAGAAAGGGATTAGGAGAGCCAAGAGAGGGCATGAAAAATCTTTGGTGGATAGGATCAAGGATAACCCAAAGGCATTTTATGCGTATGTGAGAAACATGAAAATGACGAGAACGAGGGTAGGTCCAATCAAGGACATTAGTGGGAGACTGTGTGTTGAGTCGGAAGAGATAGGAGAGGTCTTGAATGAGTACTTTTCTTCAGTATTTACGAATGAGAGGAACCGTATTGTTGAAGAGGTGAGTGTGAAACGGACTTGTAAGCTAGAGGAGATAGATGTTAGGAAGGAAGATGTGTTGGACATTTTGAACAACTTGAGGATAGACAAGTCCCCCGGGCCTGATGGGTTATATCCTAGGATTATGTGGGAAACAAGAGAGGAAATTGCAGTACCGTTGGCAATGATCTTTTCATCTTCACTGTCAACGGGTTTGGTACCAGGGGACTGGAGAGTGGCGAATGTTGTGCCCCTGTTCAAAAAAGGGAATAGGGATAACCCCGGGAATTACAGGCCAGTTAGTCTTACTTCGGTGGTCGGTAAAGTAATGGAAAGGGTACTGAGGGATAGGATTTATGAGTATCTGGAAAGGCACTGCTTGATTAGGGACAGCCAACATGGATTTGTGAAGGGTCGGTCTTGCCTTACAAGTCTGTTTGAATTCTTTGAGGAGGTGACCAAGCATGTGGATGAGGGTAGAGCAGTGGATGTAGTATACATGGATTTTAGTAAGGCATTTGATAAGGTTCCCCATGGTCGGCTTCTGCGGAAAGTCAGGAAGCATGGGATAGAGGGAAATTTGGCCAAGTGGATAGAAAACTGGCTAACCGGTCGAAGTCAGAGAGTGGTGGTAGATGGTAAATATTCAGCCTGGAGCCCAGTTACAAGTGGAGTTCCGCAGGGATCAGTTCTGGGTCCTCTGCTGTTCGTAATTTTTATTAATGACTTGGATGAGGGAGTCGAAGGGTGGGTCAGTAAATTTGCAGATGATACGAAGATTGGTGGAGTTGTGGATAGTGAGGAGGGCTCTTGTCAGCTGCAAAGGGACTTGGATATGATGCAGAGCTGGTCTGAGGAGTGGCAGATGGAGTTCAACCCTGCCAAGTGTGAGGTTGTCCATTTTGGAAAGACAAATAAGAATGTGGAATACAGGGTTAACGGTAGGGTTCTTAGTGTGGTGGAGGAACAGAGGGATCTTGGGGTCTATGTTCATAGGTCTTTGAAAGTTGCCACTTAGGTGGATAGAGCTTGTAAGAAGGCCTATGGTGTATTAGCGTTTATTAGCAGAGGGATTGAATTCAAGAGTCGTGAAGTGATGTTGCAACTGTACAGGACTTTGGTTAGGCCACATTTGGAGTACTGTGTAGTTCTGGTCACCTCACTTCAGGAAAGATGTGGAAGCTTTGGAGAGGGTGCAGAGAAGATTTACCAGGATGTTGCCTGGAATGGAGAATAGGTCGTACGAGGATAGGTTGAGAGTGCTAGGCCTTTTCTCATTGGAACGGCGAAGGATGAGTGGTGACTTGATAGAGGTGTATAAGATGATCAGAGGACTAGATAGAGTAGACAGTCAGAAACCTTTTCCCTGGGTACAAGAGAGTGTTACAAGGGGACATAAATTTAAGGTGAAGGGTGGAAGGTATAGGGGAGATGTCAGGGGTGGGTTCTTTACCCAGAGAGTGGTGGGGGCATGGAATGCGCTGCTTGTGGGAGTGGCAGAGTCAGAACCTTTGGTGACCTTTAAGCGGCAATTGGATAGGTACATGGATGGGTGCTTAAGCTAGGACAAATGTTCGGCACAACATCGTGGGCCGAAGGGCCTGTTCTGTGCTGTATTGTTCTATGTTCTATGTTCTAAGTCCAGATACCGACAGGATCCCCATTCTCCACTTTGCTTGTTACATCTTCAAAGATCATCAGCAAATTAGTCAAACATAGTTTATTCTTCATAAAACCATGCTGACTGTAATAGATTGTATTTCAACTTTCCTAATGTCCTGTTATTACTTCCTTTATAATGGAGTCAATTACTCAGCTGCACATGTTAAACTAATTGCTCGAGAGTTAGCTACTTTCTGCCTACCTCCTGTTGTGAATAAAGGTGCTCTAGTAGCATTTTCCAACCAACTGAAACTTTGCCTGCATCCAGAGAGTTTTGGAAAATTGTACCCAGTGGATCCACGATCTCTGTTGCCACTTCCTTTAAGACCCGAGGAGGACCCCACTCAGCCCTGGGTACTTGGCTGGCTTCAATCCCAATATTTTCCCTCGTGATGGTGATTGTTCTAAGTCCCTCCCTGTCTATAACCTCTGCATTACCTGTTACGACTGAAATGGCACTAGTGTCCTTCACAGTGGAAGGTGAAGCAAAATATTAACTTAGTGTCTCTGCCATTTCTGTTTTCCCCAGGATTAACTCCCCAGCCTCACCCTCCAAGGGACCAACAATCACTTTAGCTACCCTCTTCCCTTTTTATATTTGTAGATGTTTTTGCTTTTTTAAAATATTGTGTTTGTTTTCCTTCATAATTACATTTTCATCAACTTTGTTGATCTTTAAAACATTACCAAACTGTTCTACTGACCCTTACTTCATGAAAAAGTTGCGGAATGTTCAACATTCCTTTTCTTTCATAACTGCTGTTTAGTAATCCTTTGTTGATCTTTAAAGGCTTCCAAAATATCACTTCATGAAAACGTTGCAGAGTGTTCAACATTCCTTTCAACACACAGAGCTCTTTTATTTATTCACAAGTCTAACTGAACCATGGGATTTTTGTTTCTAAGAGAATAATACCTTTCTTGAATCCAAACTTTCTGAATTAGGGGGGAGTTCCTTGGCCCAGTTGAGCCTGATTCTGAAATGGTTTCTCCAACAAGGAGTGACTTGGCCTTGACTGTCTCCTAAAACTTCCACTTCATCAGATGTGACTGTCTGACTGACTCCAATCTGCTCCAGGCTCCGGGGCAACTTGCTGTTGGAGTAACTATGATCTAACAATCCAATTCAACACATTAATTTGGTTCTGCTCAACTTCTTTCTTTTTGAGAACTTATGGAAGTCGATTATACTCTATTTGTACAAACCTAACCTTCCATGGCAAGACGGGTTGACCAAATATCTTTGAAAACCATATATTTCCGTTCACCTTCCTGGTAGGCCCTTCAACCTCCTGTCCATCATTCTCCCCCTGTCATCACTGTCTTTCTGTTGTCTTGTTTTGTGGACTGACTGCACTAAAGATGGGCACAGCAATCAAAACCATATTCGAGACTGTCAAACAAGCGATACAGTTGGCTTTCTAGAAGTAGATGCATAAAGTGCATTATGATAAATTTAAACATTGTGAGTTTGTGATTCAATAACAGCTGACATTTATTTCAATAACAGCAAAACACTGCAGATGCTGAAAATCTGAAACAAACACAGGATGCTGGAGAGACTCTAAGGCTGTGCCCTCAGCTCTGAATCTCTCCTCCCAATGGAAACATCTTCCCAACATCTACTCTGTCCAGGACATTCAGTAAACTGTACGTTTCAATTAGACTCCCCATCATCCTTCTACGCTCCATCGAGTATTGACCCAGTGTCCTCAAATGTTCCTCATATGTTAAGCTTTTCATTCCTGGCATCATTCTCATGAACCTCCTCTGAACATGCTCCAGGGCCAGTATATCCTTCATGAGATATGGGGCCCAAAACTGCACACGATATTCCAAATGTGATTTGACCAGAGGTTTATAGAGCCTCAGAAGTACATCCCTGTTTTTATATTCAAGTCCTCTCAAATTAAATGCCATCATTGCATTTGCATTCCTAACTCCTGACACAACCTGCAAGTTTACCCCGAGAGAATCCTGAACTAGAACTCCCAAGTCTCTTTGCACTTCAGACTTCTGAATTTTCTCCCCATTTAGAAAATGATACTCTTGATCAAGCCCTGGAGTTTTATTCACCTTTGAACCTTTTAAGACCTCCAGCACTGCCTCTTCTGTAATGTTTTCAATGCATCAATATTTATTTCCCCAAGTTCTCAAGCTCCATGTCTTTCTCCACAATAACCACTGAAACAAAATATTCATTAAGTGACTCTGCCATCTCCTGTACTTGATCTTTAAGGGGCTCCATTACCACACTATTTGCTCTTTAAGCCTTAATATTCTTGTAGAAAATGTTTGGATAATTTTAACCTTATCTGTCACGATTATTTCATATCCCCTTTCTATCCTCCTGATTTCCCTCTTAAGAATGCCCCTGCACCCCTTATACACCTCAAGGCTGACTTGAACCCAGTTGTCTCTACCTGATACATGCCTCCTTCACATTCTTGACCAGACTCTCGATGCCCCTATTCATCCCATGTTCCCTACTGCTGCCAGCCTTACCCTTCACTCTAACACGATCAGACTGTTTCTGAACTCTCAGTATCTCACCTTTGAGCCTCTCACTTGCCAGATTGTCCTTTACCTGACAACAGTCTACACCAATCAGCTTTTGAAAGTTTTTGTCTTGTACCATCAATATTGACTTACACTAATTTAGAACTGTAACTTTGGAACAAGGCCTATCCTTTCCCATAACTATTTTAAAACTCATAGAATTATGGGGAGCTACAGCTGTAATCAGAGCTAAGATCTGACTATTGTGTATTGCAGGATACCGTCACTCACAAGTCAGAGAGCCAGTTGTAGGTGATGATTCTGTTATTATTATCCCTTCTAAATCATGTTAATGGCATTCATAAATACAATCTCCAATTCAATTGCTCTTGTATAATTACAGCATAAGAAAACGTGACATGTATTGCACTAGAAACATTATTTAAAAATGAAGTGAAAATTTACATTATGTTCCCCAAATGTTAATGGGCCAAGTGTTAATGGATCTTCACTGACCAGGAGCAGATGCCCTAAGAACACACTTGTGTTAAATAATTTATTCAACTTGAGGAACAACCTGATTCTCATTTTCAAATCTCTTTGCACGTGCTGCCTCAACAGCAGCTGGGTTGGAGATGAACAATAATATTCCTTTCCGGACCGTGCTTATATTGAACAGCTTTGTTCCCATCGTTTAATGGAATTCTGGATGGTGATGCAGGGATATTTCACAGTATTCAGCATCTCCTCTCTGAGCTTCCTCTGTGTGACTGCGTAAATAAATGTGTTGGTGCAGGAGCTGGATAACTGAAGCATTGTCCCCATGCGATCTCCCACCCAATATCCAGCTGGTGCTCTACTATACCACCCAGTAATTCGCTGAATCGTGAGAGTTATGACATGAGTGATCCATGACAGGATAAAACTGCCCGATATGGCAAAGAGCAAAATGATGGATCTTCTTCGATCTTCATTTCTGGATCATTTGGCTTATCCCCGTTTTGTTGTCCTCTCAGCTTCCTGCGGACTGCACTAGCCAGAAGGATGTGTCTGATGGTGACAACATTGAGCAGCAGGATCAGGAAGAAAGGGAGCACTGGAGTTAAAATACGATCTCCCCAGTCAAAAGCTGTCCACACAGGATCGTAGAAATATTCATAGGTTATTTTGCAATAGTATGGTTCATATGTAAAATACACTGGTATTTTGTTTAATAAACTCAGTAAACTGACAGTTGTGATAATGACAGCTGCATTTCTCTCGGTGCAGAATTTTGTCTTCAGTTTCTGGAAACAAATAGCCACCATCCAGTCAAAGGTGAAGGTGACTGTGAGCCAGACTGAGCTACTTACAGCTGTGGAACCAATAACGTCTCTGATGCTACAACCAGGAGGGTAGGAGAAGAATACAATGTGTAGATATGAGCGATTCAGCTTGTCCAGTATGACCTGAATAAGGACAATCAGCAGATCTGCAACAGCCATAGCAATCAGGTACAAGTTAACACCTTTAGAAAGACCACACTTCCTTCCCGATAGTGTCACAATTGCGATTAGGTTAGCTGTAAATGTTAAAAAAGGTCATAGAAAATCTTACCATGAAAATGTGTAAATAGTGTAAACAATAAAAAAAAACAATTTTACACTTGACCTGAAATAAACATGGTGGATACATTGACCAAATTGATCAACAGTTCAGTTACTCAATGGACTATAAAAATATTACTTTTGCAAAAATATAAGTCTATTTTTTTTTCAAGAAGTGCAAGTTATATCAAGTGTTTTGCTGAGTTTCTTGCCTAGATGCCACATGTCTTTTCCCTTCATATCTTACCAAAGGGACCTCATTAACGGCCCACTCCACTCCAAGTGCATCGCTCACATTCAATTCTATCCATTACATCCATGTTCCCTGAAAGAGTTGGCACTCACTGGATATCCACATAATGATCGGCATCACTCGTGCCGATGCCAACTTTAAAATCCTACAGTGCACCTGGGCAAGCACTGTGAGGCCTGAACTGTCCTGCATGGTGACTGAGAAAGAGAACCATTGGTTTGCCCCTGGCCTGACAGACATGGGGAAATGGGTACTCCAGTTTGTGGGCAGGAACCTGGAGCTCCTGCTGGATGGGGTGATTCAGACACAGAATATCTTCTTCCTCTACAAACACCAACAGCAGTGGGCATGACAGCAACCCAAGCCAGCCTGGTCTGTGATTACCACCCAGGTCAGTGCAGTCTCAGCAGTATGAAGAACTGACTAGCAGTGTAAGGAGATGGTTCTTCTCCACTCTGCCAACCTGCCACCATCTTCTCTCCTCTATCTCACACTCACTCTATCTCTGATCCTGTCTCTCCTTCTGAAATAGTCCAATGCTCCCACTCACAGTGTTCCCTGCAACATCTTCCCTCACTCACTCTCACTCTCCCTAACCCCCAACACCACTTGCCCTTGGCACTGCCTCCTCACTTACTCGGGTCACCTTCCCACCTCCACCAAATGTCACAGCTGTCCCACCACTTTCAGCTCCCTTCATTCCTTCCTCTCTCTCACTCCAGGAGGAAAACAACACTCAATAAGGCAGAAAGCATCAGGGCAGATGGTGGGCTGTCAGACATTCAACTCCTCATCCCCCTGTGAGGATAAGACCCTGACTGTCTGACTGATCATGTCCAAGCCTCTGGACTAGTATCAGAGGCTGCCCTTGATTTACTCTGTGAGTGAAGTCTATCTCATTTGTCTTGACTGAAGATGCTGACACCCATGACAAATTTTCTGCCTTTGTGTCTGAGCTCAACGGCAAGGCAAGGCAATCGGAATCAGGGGATGCTACAAACGTTCACTCACCGAATGAGGGCAGCTCCAACAACACTCAAGAATCCCAACACCATTCAGGACGATGCAGCCCGTGTGATAGGCACTTCATCCACTTCCTTCTGCACTGACTCCATTGGCAGAGGGACAGCAGTGTGTACCATCTACAGATGGATTATAATAACTCACCAAGACCCCTCAGACAGCACCAAGGGTGATGATAATGTCACCTACAATTTTCCCTCCAAGCCATTACTATCCCGACGTGGATCTAATTCGCTGTTCTTTCTCTGTCACAATCCTGGAAATCCATTCCTCCATAATCTGCACAGGCTCAGCAGATCAGGAAGGCAGCTCAACACCACCTTCTCAAGAATGGTTAGAGATGGGCAATAAACACTGGTCCAGTCAGTGACCCGTCACATCCTCATAAAGAATATTTAAAAATACAGTGATCCTTCACAGGGTGTGAGGAGCTTCAGGATGTTCTGATGGTGTAAAAGGCCTGACATAGTCCATTCCTGAGGGCAATTCTTTCATGTGAGAGAGCACACGTTCCATTGCAGTGAAGGTGCATCTCCCCACTTTGCTTCAATGCACAAAACAACATCCAAATACAATGCATCCTGTCTTGTATTCCAAGACTGAAGCTTGGAACGATATGAAATAGGTTTCTTGAAATCAGTAAAAATATACTTACCTCAGATTTAATTCCTGAAATAAATTGAATGCACAGAATTTAATTGAAGCAGATTGACCCCAGTTTGGCTGCATGTTCACATTGGTGAAGAGACTACAGCTAAAATAAGGAGAAACATCACGGGATGTTAATGATCAACAGTATCTGAAATAAAACTGTAAATGTCTGACAAAGCAACAAATACTGCACCAACAAATTACATGATCACAGCAGTCAAACCAGCAACAGTTACAATATCTCACACAGAACTCCAGTGACCCCAAGGACGGGATAGAAAATGGGTTCAATATCAAAGAGCAGAAACATTAGATCCATCAGATTCATGTTGTGCGGTGAATTTGAGTGTCCTCCAGCATCAGATTTTATTCACACTCTGAGCTCACTCAGTTAGTGAAGCCATTTATGAATCCAGGTGAGTGACACTCACTGAGCCCAGGAGGCTTATGAAACCATTGTAATGAGTTCCAGCAACTGGAGTAAACAGATTACTTTTATTATTTTGGAAACCTCAAACTTATCTATTGGTTTAGACTTGGGTACACAGTATATCTCTTCCTGCCATGGTCTGTTTATCATATTCCTTATGAGTATCTTTTTCTATTATGGACCAGACTAAACTTCCGCAAAATATATTAAGAAGATCGTCTAGATCCTAACAATTATTTTTTTCTTAAAGGAAAGTGTGTGGTGGTTCATGCCAGATGCAATTTGATTGGTCAAACGAGTTGAGCAAAACACACTTTATTTTTACACTACAGTTAAACTGCAGAAAAAATAAAAAATAAAAAGAATTAGCTTAACTGTAACTCTACTGAAATGCCAAAATTAACTGATCTATTAACTAATACCAGTTAATTGTTGCAGTACAATAACACCCTATAAACAGTCCCTTGGCAAAGGCATATTCAGTAAAACAGATTGTCTCCCATGCAATTCTCGCAACTGGAAGAGAACCCCAGTTTTTAGCTGTAACAGAGAGAGGAACAAGACCTTCAACATTTACCTTCAAGATCCCAGCAACTGCAGAAAGGTAAAACTAAAAGTCCTGGTTCTTTGGGAGCTTAATCCCACCCATTCAGGCTGCTTCTGTTGTTCCAACTTTTAAAATACCATGGATCCCTCACAAGCTGTTTACTCTATTGGCTTTGGAGCAGATTGTTCAGGATCTCTGTCTCAACATTTCTTCATAAAAAAAACAGGACAAATATACCTCTTAAAGCCATAGCATGTCACACTTCCCTCCCCCTGAAAGAAAATCATTAATATACAAAGATTACTTAAGTTTTAAAAATATTTAGCCTTACACTATTAACACCCTACAGCAAATATACATTACATTATCTCTAAGCATGCAAACTTTCACTACCACAGTCCATTTCAGTCTGTTTTGTCCCACCACCGAGCACCTCCATCTTCCTTCATCAAAGTCATGACAACACATCAGTAATTACATTCTCTTGTCATGTTACATATCTGTTTTTCAAATTGAATGGCTGAAAAAATATGTTTCATCAAAACTGTCTGGACTTTTTGTCCTTAATTTTTTCCAAAAACCCTACAGGTTTATGATCGGTATGCACAATATGTCTCCGACACATTCCTGGCAATGAGTGTTGGAAATGTTGCAATGCCAACACCATGCTCAAGATCTGTTTCTCAATTGTGGAATATTTCAGTTGATAATTTTTGATATTATGGAAAAATACTCAATAGGTCTTTGTATCTTCTCATCATCTTCTTACAAGTGTCCAGCACCAATACCCAGATCAATTACATCACTAGCCACCTTGAATGGCTTTGTGTAATTAAGTTGTGGCTAATACTGGGGCAGTGATTAACACAGCTTTCAGATTATCAAATGCCTTCTCACATTCCTCCATCCAGTGCAAGTTTCTGCATTTCTTCAAAATGTCAGTTGGTGCAGCACACACACTGCTAAAGCTCAGCAAGACTTTCTGATTAAACCACTCAGTCCCAGGAATTGCAGTGTTTCCCTCTCCATTGATGGTATAGCAACCTCCCCAATAACTTTTGTTTTCACATCCCATGGAACCATCTACCAACATCAAATACCAAGACCCAGGAATGGGATTGGGCTTTGAAAGGTGGCTGGTACATTTTTCATATCAAATGGCATGACTTTAAATTGGAACAGCCCATTCGGGGTCAAGACCAAAATTTACTTCACTCTTTTGGGTAGAGTACCTGCCAATATCCTCAGAGAAAGCCCCATGTAAAAATGTAAACTGCTTGCCCCACCTTCTCAATACAGTCCTCCAAACATGTAATAGGATATCAATCAGATTTTGGGACTACATTGACTTTGTGATGGTCCACACATAATCATTGGATAGCATGTGGTTTTGACATCATTATCATATGCGAGCGTCATTCACTGCAATTCAGTTTGGTTTAATTGGCTCTGAACATGTGTTTCATCTCTTTTTGAAACTGTCCCAACTTTGGATGGTGAAGTCTAAAGGATATGCTTAATGGGAATAGCATTTCCTCTACCTACATCATGCAAGATCAGATTAGTAGTTCCCAACTTATTCCCACCTATCCTCCCGTATGTGTAATAACACAGGTGATTTCAGTTTTTATCTGAAATTCACAAATTACCTATTTCTCTTTAATTAATTTCAGTGGTGCACTCACCTCATACCCAAAACCTAATTGATATTGATTGAATTTAGTTAATTTATTAGGTACATACCTAATTGCAAAATGTGCAGATGGAATTCCTTTATTCCAAATCACTGTGTTAGTTTGACTCGAATCCTCAACACGGTCTTTGACATTGCTGCCACAGTTCTCATGCTCCCTCTGATTCTAGATGGTACTCAGTGGATTTGAACGGTTTTATTTGTAACTTATCCATAACTTCTTTGAATAATTTTGATCCAAAAATTTGAACCTTGATCCAATTGTATTTCTGTGGGTAGTCCATATCAAGTGAAAGACTTGAGGAAACCTTCTACAACCCTTTTAGCCATGACAGTGCATAATGGAATAGCCTCTGGAAATCTCATAGATACATCCATGATGGTCAATAAATTCAGATTCCCACTTCTTGTTTTAAGTAAGGTCTTATCCAATCAATTAGCACCTTGTAAAAGATTGCTCAAATGTAGGAATGGGTATAAAGGGTACGAGTTTTATCACTGCCCAAGGATTTCCATTTACCTAACATGTAAGACATATTTAGCAAACTTCAACACATGGTGTGCTGTCCAGGCCAATAGATCTTTATTTTTGCTTGACTTTTTCTTCCTCATAAATGATCTCCAGCTGGTAATACATGGGTTGTCTGCAACACCTCCATTCTATGATCCACAGGTAATGCAACTTGATGAACTTCTGCCCAGTTCTCCTCATTGGGACATCATTGTTAAAATGGTGACATTCTGGGACACACTCGGATTCTTTATCTGTGTATGCTTTTTGCTACAACTGCTTTAGTTTCTGTTATAATCTCTCTGTGATAATTCAGTTAATTTCTCTCAACGAGAAATATCCACTTTGTCTTCCACCTGTTCTTGTTTTTTTTTTCTCAACCATTTGATCAAACATTTGATCCTGCTGCTTCAGCTTGTGGCTTTGTAACCCTATTGCCACACAGTCTGGAAAAATTCCTGTTGCACCTCAGTTGTCTGTTTGTCCACTGGCTTTTCAATCACGGTAGGCTTCACTCCCCTGTGATCCAGCTATATCATTACTAAGGATACGTTGGTTTACTGGAACTGAGAGTTCCTCCAGTACTCCTTCCACCATTTCGCTGCATTTCACCAGACTCTCCAACCTCACTTTATATCATGGCACACTGCTCCTCTCACCATGAATTCCACATATTACCACTTTACCTCACAACACTCCTTCTGAACTACACACCTCCTCATTTCTCACCATCAAAGATTGACTTGTATTTCTCAAAATTTTAATTTCTTTCCCTGCTCCACCTGGCGTCCACACACACACAGGCTTTACCCTCACAAGGAAATTCTTTAAAGTGATCTGTCACTTTCTTCTCAACCAGTCCCTGACCAGAATTCTTAGGGACAGATTTACCCGAATTTGGAAAAGCGTGGCCTAATTAGGGGCAGTCAGCAAGGCTTTGTGCAGGGCAGATCATGTCTTACGAACTTGATGAATTTTTAGAGAAGGTGACGAAGATGATTGATGAGAGTAGAGCAGTGGATGTTGTCCACCTGGTTTTAGTGAGGCATTTGACAGGACCCTCATGGCAGGTTCATCCACAAGCGTAAGATGCATGGGATGCATCCTGACCTGGCCTGCTGGATTCAGAGTTGGCTTGCCCATAGAAGACAGAGGGTAGTGGTGGAAGGGTGTTTTTCTGGCTGGAGGTCCGTGACTAGTGGTGTTCCACAGGGATCCGTACTGAGACCTGTCCTGTTGGATATATTTATGACAGACTTGAATGAAAATGTAGATGATTGGGCTCGTATGTTCGCAGATGATACAATGATCAGTGAAATTGTGGACCGTGTAGAAGGTTGTCAAAGGATACAGTCGGATATGTGTCAGTCACAGATACGGGCAGAGAAATGACAGATGCACTTTAATCCAGGTAAGTGTGAGGTGCTACACTTTGGGAGAACAAATGTTCAGGAAAAGTGCACAGTTAATGACAGGAGCCTGGACATAAGACCATAAGACACAAGGGCAGAAATTAAGTCCATTGAGTATTCTCTGCCATCCAATCATGGCTGATAGGTTTGTCAACCTCATTATCCCCCTTTCTCCCTGTAACATTTGATCCCCTTGACAATCAAGAATCTATCTAACTCTGTTTTAAGTGTACTCATTGCCCTGGCCTCCACAGCCTTCTGTGACAATGAATTCCACAGATTCACCACTCTCTGGCTGAAGAAGTTTCTCCTTATCTCTATTCTAAAGTGTCTTCCCCTCACTCTCAGGGTGTGCCCTTGGGTCCTAGTCTCCCCTGCCAATGGAAACATCTTCCCAACATCCATCCAGGCTATTCAGTATTCTGTAAGTTTCAGTTGGATCCCTCCTCACCCTTCTAAACTCCATCAAGTATAGTCCCAGAGTTCTCAAACATTCCTCAAATGTTAAGCCTTTCATTCCTGAGATCAGTCGCGTGAATATCGTCTGGACCCGCTCCAGTGCCAGTACATCCTTCCTGTGATATGGGGCCCAAAATTGCTCACAATACTCCAAATGTGGTCTGACTATTGCTTGATAAAGCCTCAGAAATACATCCCTCCTTTTCCATTCTAGTCCTGTCAAGATGAATGACAACATTGTCTCTGCCTTCCTAACTACTGACTCAACCTGCAGGGTAACCTGAAGAGAAATCTGGACTCGGACTCCCAAGTCCTTGTGCACTTCAGATTCCTGAACTTTCTCCATATTTAGTAGAATCCTCCACGCCTCTATTCTTCCTAACAAAGCACATCACTTCACTATTTCCCACGTTGTATTCACTAAACAGCAGTGATGTCCAAAGGGATCTTGGGTTCAAATCCAAAGCTCCCTGGAAGTGGCCACGTCAAATAGATAGAGTGGTAAAGAAGGCGTGTGGCATGCTTACCTTTACTGGTTGTGGAATTGAGTACAAGAATCAAGATGTCATGTTACAGCTTTAAAAGACTTTGATTAGGCCACACTTAGAGTATTGCATTCAATTCTGGTTGCCACATTACAGGAAAGATGTGGAGGCTTTGGAGACGGTGCAGAAGAAGTTTATCAGGATGTCCGCTGGATTAGAGGGTCTGAGCTGTAAGGAGAGGCTGGAAAAAACTCAGGTGATGTTCTCTGGAGGGGTGGAGGCTGAGGGGACACTTGATAGAAGCCAACAAAATTATGAGATGCAGAGATAGGGTTGAAGGTCACAATCATTTTCCCAGAGTAAAAATGTGTAATACCAGGGGTCATGCACTTAAGGTGAGAGGGAGTAAGTTCAAGGGAGATATGAGGGGCACGTTTTTTTACACAGAGAGTGGTCAGAGTGCTGCCAGGGTTAGTGGTGGAGGCAGATACGACAGAGGAGTTAAAGGGACTTTTCGAGAAGGACATAAATATGTAAGGTATGGAGGGGCTGCATGGTGGCTGGGGCAGCATGGTGGCTCAGTGGTTCGCCCTGCTGCCTCACAGCACCAGGGATCCTGGTTCGATTCAACCCTCGGGTGACTCTCTCTGTGTGGGGTTTGCACATTCTCCCCACGTCTACATGTGTTTCCTCCAGGTGCTCTGGTTCCATCCTACAATCCAAAGGTCTGCAGTTCAGGTGAAATGGCCAGACTAAATTGCCCATAGTGCTCGGGGATGAGTGGGTTAGGTGCATTAGGCAGGGGTAAACGTGGAGTAATAGGGTCGGGAATAGGTAAAGGTGGGATACTCTTCAGAGGGTCGGTGTGGAATTGTTGGGCCGAAGGGCCGGTCTCTGTCTGGTAGGGATTCTATGATTCTCTGATATGGACCAAGGGAATGAAGAAGGGGTCAGTTTAATATCGCCTCATGTTCGGCACAACATCGTGCACTGAAGGGCCCAGTCCTGTCCAGCTCTGTGTTCTATGTTCTATGTTCTGTTATCTATGTTCTATGTTGCGTGTTCCATGCCCTAAAATGAGTTTCCTGATTCGGGCTATCACCCGATCGAATCAGGGAGCTCACTGTTGCTGGGTCAAAATCCTGGAATTCTCACCCTTATAGTATTGTGGGTCAACCCTCAGCACATGGACTGCAGTGGGTCAAGATGGCAGCTCACCACCACCTTCTCAAGGGCAACTAGGAACAGGCATTAAATGCTGGGCCCGGCCAGCAGTAAAGGAAATCTGCACAACCCACAGAGTACTTTAAAAATGAGTCATTGTTACAATGTAGCAGTGAATCTGTACACAGTGAATTCAGCAATAAGAGAAATGATCAAACAACCTGCTTTCACTGATGTTGGTTAGAGGATAAATATTAGCCAGAAGACCATGGATGACTTCACTGCTTGTCCTCAAAGGAGGGCTGTGGGAAATGTTACACCCAATGAGGAGCGTGGACTGGTGTAGTGTTACCAGCTCAGCTGAAGTGGAATTCTGTCAGCCTCAGTCATGTGCTTGATCACATGACCCTGTGATGCAGAGGTGAGAATATCACCATAGAGCCAGGACTGTTACTTGTAGTTAGTGTTGACCGAGGAGGACAGACTTGTCGTGTTCAGTAGATTGATGTGAATGTTTTGTAACTTTGATTCCAGTCACTTTTTCAAAGAATATTTGACATATTGAATAATTACAAGAAATTTATACATTATTGCATTTCTCAACTTTTCTCTGAATTTAGACTGAGCCAATGCACAGGAGCTCAGCAGGTGAAACATATCTCCAGTATACTTTGTGAGAAGTAAGGGATCAGTATAATGTTCTGGCTCATAAAATGTATCTGTAATCCTCAAAATGAGGAAAAACATCCTATATGGTATCCACAGCACAATGAAAGTGCCAGAAATGGTGAACAATAAAGTGATGGATTTCCTTCGGCTCTGCATCTCTGGATCGTCGCTGTTCTGGGTGTTGCGATGACCTTGCAGTGCTCTGCGGGTTCGATTGGCCATCACAATGTGTCGGACAGTCAGTGCATTGAGCAGTAAAATCAGAAAGAATGGCAATAGTGGGTTTAAAATTGTGTCAATCCAGTCATATCTGATCCATCCTGGCAAGATAAAGTAGTCTGGTTTGAAATGAGCACCCCATTCCACATTGTTAATTATATAGGTTGGCTCAAATCCAAAACACAAGGGAATATTCTTGAGTGAGAACACAATAGACACAGTCACTATCACCACCGCTGCAGTTTCCTCCCTGCAATACTTTGCTCTCAACCTCTGGCAACAAATGAAGACAAAGCAATCGACAGTGAAAGCGACCGTGAGCCAAACAGAGCAGTCAACAGCTGTGTAGTTGATCACCTCATTGATGCTCCTTATTGAGGTGAAATGTAGAAATGAAAATGGGAAATAGCAGTAAAGCATGTAGTAGATTATCACGTTGGAAATAATGACCAGGAGATCAACGGTCGTCATACCCACCAAATAAAGGGAGATCACTTTGGATAGACCACAGCCTCCATGATTTAGAAGGACAATTGTGTCCCACCTGGTCCCCTGACTAATTTAAATCCTCCCAAGTTCCTCCAGCAAATCTCCCTACAGGTTTGTTAGTCCCCCTCCAATTCAGGTGTAGCCCGTCCTCCTTAGACAGAACACCCCTACTCCAGAAGAGATTCCAATGATCCAAAATTATGAATCCTTCTCCCCTGCAACAGCTCTTTAACCACACATTTATCTGCCCTATCCTCCTATTCCTACTCTCACTAGCACATGGCAATGGGTGTCATCCAGACATTGCTACCCTCCAGGACCTATTTTTTAACCTCCTCCCTAATGTCCCATATTCTCTTCTCAGAACTTCATTCTCTTCCTCTGCCATTAAAGGCTCACAATATTTCTGTTGTATCTTCCCTTTGGTGCAGACACAAAGCCAGACAGGTTGTTGTGGTTTCCAGCTGTCAACAGATAGGAAGCAGGGCGAAAATGAGGACAGCAGATGCTGGAGATTAGGGTCAAGAGTGTGATACTGGAAAAGCACAGCTGGTCAGGCAGCATCCAAGGAGCAGGAGAATCGATGTTTCAGGCAAAAGCCCTTCCTCAGGAAGGATCAGGTAGGAAACACGCCATTCTGATGTCTTGTTCTTGGCTTCAGGAATGTCTGTCTGTGTCTTAGACTAGAGAGTCACTTAAAGGCTCACAATATTTCTGTTGTATCTTCCCTTTGGTGCAGACACAAAGCCAGACAGTTTGTCGTGGTCTCCAGCCGTCATCAGTCAAGGGAGCGGACATGTTGCTGTGCAGCACCGCACTACATCGATCTTACACCCGCACCATGTGACAACAGTGTCCAGTTTGTATGAATGGTGTCATCCACAGTGGAATAAAATGAATGGAACGATATTGTTATCATTGACAGTCACACATTACATACCATGAGACACACATCGACACTTCCTTGGCAAGTCTTCCATATCTAGGTTTATTCTCTTTTTCGAGAGCTAATTGACCCTCCCCAAGTTACTCCACCTCACTCTTTCTCTCTCCAAACATAAATTACCTGAGTCCTTTGGTTCAGCACAACACACCATGTTTTTGATAGATTTTGGATTTTACTTTTCTCTTTTTACTTATGTTTCCTTTTAGACCCAAAATCTCCCAGTTTCTGTTTAAAGAATAGCTTCTTCTTTAATAATTATCACCATCGCAACCTCAGGACTGTCTTGCTTCTGGAAGCCTCTCAGCTGGGTCAAAGGTTTAAACATTCTTTATCAGCTCACACAGGCAGCATGGAACAGACTCAAAGCTAACAACCTCTAATCTACCTTAAACTGAACCAAATCTCCACATTTTTAGACCGTAATACAGAGCGCAGTAGAACCAGCTGTAACAATGGGTGACTTTATAAATATGTAAATATATGTTTTTGGGTTTTGGGAGGGGTCAGGAGTGACCGGTGGAGGCCCACACAGACACTGGGAGAACATGCAGACTGTCACCCAAGGCTGGAGTTGGGCCTGGGTCCCTGGTGCTGGGGGGCAGCAGTGCTATGCAGTGTGCCACCGCGCCATCCCAAGGTGAAGCATTAGAGCTGGGAGAGAAATCAGGAAGCACTTTTCATACAAATGACAGCAGAAAAGATTACTGAATCTTTGAAGGCCGGAGTGATTAATGTTTGTTGGGAAATTATGATGAGAGAAAAATGGAGTTGAGGAATAGGTCAGCCATGATCTAATTAAATGTTGCCAAAAGCTTGCCTCCTGCTTTCCGATGAGTAGTGCTGTGTCACGAACTGCAGCCCAACAATGTCTCTTTCCCTGAACTCTAGTACCATGGCCCCTTTCACCTTCCCATTGGTTTCAGACAGGACCCTTCCTCAGGATCTGTTGTGCCTTTTCCAGCTCCAAGCTTCATCAACTCTGATTTCTCCAGCATCAGCAGGTCCCTATTGTCTCCTTATTATTGAAGTGATTGATGCTGGAAATAAAGGAGATCAGTGATGTGTATACGCTCTGCATGACCTTTCTGTTACTCAGTATGTGTTGTTACATTGATGATGTGAACCTCTTGATCAACCGGAATATTAGATCTACCCGTTCCCTCCTGGTCCCGTCGGTCCAGGTCTGGAATACACACACAAAGGAACCTTTAGAAAGTTCGGCAGGAAGTCAGGGTTGAAGTGGATACCAAGCAGGTTAATCAGTCTGGAGCCAGTCAAAAGGGATTTCAATTGTGTGAAGAAACTAAAGAATTTGGGATTGTTCCCTTATTCAAAATTGTGAGATGTTTTGATAGATTAGAGAGAGACAAAATCCTTTGAGAAGTGAGTCAGTCACCAAAGGTTAGATAAAATCTCTTTACCCATTCCATTCTTAATCTCTCTCCTGTACTTTCTGTATTCTGCTTGGATCGGGACTGAATGATGAAGCTGTCAGTGTGGAGCTGCCCTGCACAGTTGCTGATATTTGCCCCAGGAATGGCAGACAGGGGGAAATCGGTACCCCACACTGCGGGCAGGCTCCTGCTGGATGGGGTGCTGCTGATGCAGGACTTTCTCCAGCTCCAGGGGCAGGAGAGGAGACCCCGACACCAGACCATGCCAGCCCTGTCTGAGATTCCCACCCGGGTCAGTGCAGTCTCAGCCGCCTGGAGGAATGCCCAGCGCTGTCCGAGGAAGGTCAATGACCTTCTCCACTCTGCCAGGTTACGTTGCACCATCTTCTCTCCAATACCTCACACTCACTCTGTTTCTGCTCCTGTACCCACCACCCACTAAGGCTCATCCTTTCCCACTCTCCCTCTTGTCTGCAACATCTCCCCCACTGGCTGTTATCCAGCCCAACCCCCAACACCACTAACCCTGCATGCCCTCTGCACTGCCTACTCACTCAGTCAGGGCACCTTCCCCCCCACACCAACAGCACCAGCTGTGCCACCCACTTTCATCTCCCTTAATACTTGCCTCACTCTCATTCCAGGAGGAGAACAGCCCAAACAGGACAGAAAGACGCAAGGTGGGAGGCAGGCTGCCTGCCATTCGATAGCTCTCCCATGATAAGGAGAGGCTCCTGACTCTGACTGCCCCGAGCAGGCCCTGGACTGGTACTGGAGGCTGCCCCTGACTTACTGCACAGGAAACCCCTGAGAGTAAGCTCTCCGCCTTGACTTGACTGGGGCCTGCTGACAACTCTGACAAGCTTCCTGGCTTTGTGTCTGTGATCAATGGCAAGGTCAGACAGCAGTGTATGAGCCTGGCTGAGAGAGAAAATGAGCAGAAAATGTGAGCCAAAGCAATGGGAGGAGGGATGCTTGAGCATCCAGGTCATCTCCGAGTGAGTAAGTGCTCTGAGAGTAAGTGGAGAGCCTGGAGATGCAGCCTGGTCCAGTCGATGAGCTGTGTGTGTGGCCCTGAATGTACAGGGTCCTTGCTGCAGTGTTACAATGAGAGTTGTCAGTGCACACCAAGGGGCAGCATTGAAGTGCAGAAGGGTCCTGTAAGTGGGCTCGATATATGACATGGGGGTTTTTGAGGCTGGCACGTGTTGGATGCCAATGTCCGTGGAGGTGGGAGCATGTGACCGATGCCCATGGACTGTGCCCTGAGATGTTGTCCTGTCTCCAACATGAAGGTCTTTCAGACCAAGTGGTCAGCTGCATCGATGAGGTACTCCCTCTGGTTTCCTTGTTGCATTTTCCCAGAAACTGAGCTTGTTTGTTGAGTTTGGGAAGATGTGAGGCTGAATATTAATGAGCAGAGTTGGGATGCTAACAAGGTGGTGTTTAGCCATCACTAATGCCCATCAATCCCCATCTCCCTGCTGCCCAGTGAGCGTTTCCACACGCCACTTATCAAAAACATGAAAGGTGGAGCAAGACCATCTTGATATTTGAACACGCCTCGCTGCACTTGTCACCTGATTCTGTCACATGATTTGCCATTGCCCACGTCACAAGGACCCTGATAAGATTCTGCCCAAAGTTTATTCCCACAACGATCTGAAGTGGACATGCATTAAAACCACTCACATCTTCATGGACATACACACACACACAAACTCACAGACACACACAAAGGGAGACAAACACAGATGCACGCACAGAGACACAGACACATCGACAAAGACAGACACAATACAGACCAATTCTTGAGAGGAAGCATGCCTTTATATTACTAACAGAAACACAAGAAGTAAATCACATTTTACAATTTAGCTCTTCAAGTTGCAAGTACATTTAATTGATTGTCTACACTCTTGTGGTTTATTTGTTTAAAAGTAAATGAGAAATGTTTGGGTTTCTAAAAGATTCATGATGCTGTTTTGATGGAGATGTACTTTAATTAACAAGAGGGAAAAAGCTCCTTGACCTCACCCTAATGAATCTCCCAGCTGCAGATGTATCTGTCCATGACATGACGGGGAAGAGTGACTCCCACCCAGTCCTTGTGGAGGCCAGATCCTGCCTTCACATCGAGAATAATCTCCATTGTGTCATGTGGCACTATCACTGGGAAAATTGGGACTGATCTAACAACTCAAGACTTGGCTTCCATGAGGCGCTGTGGACTATCAACACAATCTGTTTCCCCTCGAATGGGGGTTTCAAGAGTGGAGGGAATATTTTTAATGTGAAAAGAGAAAAATATTAACAAGACATGGGGGCAACTTTTTTTACACAGAGTGGATAGTGTGTGGTATGAACTCCCAGAGCAAGTGATGGATGTGGGGTCATTTACAATATTTAGAAGACATAAGAAAAAGTTATGAAAAAGAAATGTTTAGAGGGATATGGGTGAAGCACAGGCAGTTGGAAGTAGTTGAGTTTGGGATTCCATTCGGCATGGATTGGTTGGACTGTAGAGTCTGTTTCTGTGCTCCATGACTCCATGACTCTTTGACTCTTTGACAGTTTGACTTTACTCCAACACAATCTGCAGCCTCATGGCCCTGTATATTCTCCACTCACCCATTGCCATCAAGCCAAGACATCAATCCTGGTACAATAGAGAGTTTTGGAGGACATGCCGGAGCAGCACCAGGTATACCTAAAAATGAGATGACAGCCTGGTGAGGCTACCAAACAGGATTGTTTGCATGTCACACAGCATCAGAGCCAGTGATGGACAGAGCAAAGCAATTCCAAAACCAATGGATCAGACCTTTGTTCCATATTCCCACCACATCCAGTCATGAATGTTGGTGGTCAATTGAACAACTCACAGGAGGAAGAATCTCCACAAATATCCCCATCCTCAATGACAGAAGAGTCCCACACATCTGTGTAAATGATAAATCTGAATCACTCACATCAATATTCAGACAGAAATGCCGAGTGGATGATCCAATTTGGGCACCTTCAGTGCTCCTCAGCATCACAGATACTGGTCTTCTGTGAATCCAATGCACTCCATGTGATCTCAAGGAATGATTGGAAAAGCTGGATATTGGATATGCATCCCGACAATATTCTGGTCATAGTACTGAAAACTTGTACTCCAGAACTTCCCGCTCCCCTAGCCAATCTGTTCCTGTAGATTTACAACATTAGGAATTCTGCAGCAAGCAATGTGACTCCCAATGTCTGTCCACCATCTGTGAATAACAAGTCACGAATGCGATGGAATATTCCCCATTTGCCTGGATGTGTGAAGTTCCTGCAACCCTAAAGAAATGTTTCAACATTCAGGATAAGGCAGCCCGCTCGATTGGCACCACATCCACAAGCATTTACTCCCTCCACCAATGATGCTCAGTAGCAGCAGTGTGTATTGTCTTTAAGATGCATTGCAGAAATTCACCAAAGATCCCCAGACAGCACCTTCCAAACATACAACCACTTCCATCAAGAAGGACAAGGGCAGCACATGGATGGGATCGCAAACAGCTGAAAGTTCCCCTCCATACCACACACCATCCTGACTTGGAAACATATTCTTCATTGTTGCTGTGTCAAAATCCTGGAATTCCCTCCCTTCGGGCACAGTGGATCCACCTACAACACATGGATTACAGTGGGTCAAGACAGCAGTTCCCCGTCACATTCCCAAGGGCAACTAGGGACAGGCAATAAATGCTGGGTCCAGCCAGAGAGACACGCATCCTGGGGGTGAATAAAGAAACCTGTACAATCCACAAAGTACTTTACAAATGAGTCATTGCTGTAATGCAGCAGTGAATCTGTACACAGTGAGACCTCACATTCAACAATAAGACAAATGATCAAACAATCTGCTGTCATGATGTTGGTTAGAGGATAAGTATGCGCCAGAAGACCATGGATGACATCACTGCTAGTCCTCAAAGGAGGGCTGTGGGAAATGTTACACCCAATGAGGAGCGTGGACTGGTGGAGTGTTACCAGCTCATCTGAAGTGGAATTCTGTCAGCCTCAGTCATGTGCTTGATCACATGACCCTGTGATGCAGATGGGAGAATATCACCACAGAGACAAGCCTGTTACTTAGAGTTCGTATCAATCTCGGAAGACAGAATTGTAGTATTCAGTAGATTACTGTGAATGCGTTGTAACTTTGTTTCCAGTCACTTTTTAAAACAATATTTGACATGTTGAAAAATTTCAAGAAATGGAAACATTATTGCATTTTTCAAATTTTTTCTGAATTTAGACTGAGCCAATGCATAAATCAACGTGTTTGTACAGGAACTCAGCAGTTGAAACATATTTCCTGTACAGTTTGCAATAAATATGGGATCAGTATAATGATCTGGCTCATAAAATGTATCTGTAATTCTAGAAATTAGGAAAAATATAGTATATGGCATCCACAGCACGATGAAAGTACCAGAAATAGCGAGCAGTAAAGTGATGGATTTCCTTCGGCTCTGCATCTCTGGATCGTCGCTGTTCTGGGTGTTGCGTTGACCTTGCAGTGCTCTGCGGATTTGATTTGCCATCACAATGTGTTGGACAGTCAGTGCATTGAGCAGTAAAATCAGAAAGAATGGCAATAGTGGGTTTGAAATTGTGTCAAGCCAGTCAAAACTGATCCATCCTGGCAAGATAAAATATTCTGATTTGAAATGAGCTCCCCACTCCACATTGTTAACGATATAGATTGGCTCAAAAGCAAAACACAAGGGAATATTTTTGAGTGAGAACACAACACACACAGTCAGTATAACCACAGCTGCAGTTTCCTTCCTGCAATACTTTGCTTTCAACCTCTGGCAACAAATGAGGACAAAGCGATCGACAGTGAAAGCGACCGTGAGCCAAACAGAGCAGTCAATCGCTGTGTAGTTGATCGCCTCATTGATGCTCCTTATTGAGGTGAAGTGTAGAAATGAAAAAGGGAAATAGTAGTAAAGCATGTAGTAGATTATCACATTGGAAATAATGACCAGGAGATCAACTGTCGTCATACCCACCAAATAAAGAGAGATCCCTTTGGACAGACCACAGCCTCCACGAATTAGAAGGACAATTGTCAGGAAGTTTGCTACAAAGAAAAGAGCAGAATCCCCAGATTAATAACACAACATTGTTTGGAAATTATGACACAAAACCAGGTCATTTGGTCCAATAGGTCTACGCTGAGGTTTACACTGCACATGTGTTTCCTCCCAACGATTTCATCTTACAATATTGAGATATTATTGCTTTCACCCTAATGTAGTTACTGAGATTTCCCATCAGGCAAACTCACAAATGTGCAGAAATATTGCACAGATTGGAAGGAAGCAAAATATTTCTCAAGCCAGAATCCCTTTACAGAGACGAATTGAGTGGGTGCACCCCCCACCACTTTGCCTTCTGTTAGTCTATAATTAAACAGAGAGGTAGATGGGGGTGGGATGGGCTGCCTCATTTGAACATTGACTAATTTACATACACTGAAGCTCATTGTGAGCTCAATTGACCATAATTGTGTGGGATACATTTTATTACAGAGGTTACCCTGGCAAAACAGTATGGGCAGAGGGTTTTCCACAATGTTATATCAAGGGCACTGAGACAAATAAACATCCATCTATATCTTTGTAAGCAGAGATGTCCTCAGTGATGTTTCCCATGAAGTTGACAGATTGAGCTCCATTTGTTTTCGAGGACTTTGTGTTGTTCAGTCAGGACATTAAGAAATGTACCAGAGGAAAGAGGGGCTTCAAGCCTCAAGATAGGTGTGTTTTTAAGCCTGAGACTCAAACAGGAGACCACAGGCAACTGTCCCCGTGGGGATTGTAAATGTGGGAGGAGGTCAAGACAAGATGGTTCAAGAGGGCAGATAGCCAGGGGCATAGTGGACCTCGTCCTCTGTAAGAAAACCATTGAGAATAACAGCAGCCTGAAAGGAGAATGTACGATCACTGCCTTTGGTCTATAAACAGTGTATAAACTATCTACGTCAACTGGAGCTCCAGTGTCTGCACAGAGTATGCCTTTCCAGGAAGTTAGTGATGTCTCTTTGTTACAAATCAGTTCCAATTGTGTCTCTGGGTATTCAGTGTCTGTAGCTTCAAAGATCACCTCAGGCTTTGAGCTATTGTATCTGCAGCTCATTGTGAGCATTAGACCGATACCTTTACAGTGGGCTGTAAGCTCCTGTACAACACTGAATGAAAACAGGGACATTTGCAAGGCTTTGGTGTGCTCACATCTACATCACTTTCACCACAGATGAGGTTCACCAGGCAGGAAGATGGCCACAGGATTCAGGAATCTTGCTGAATTCTCAAAACTGGAAGGTGTCATTGATTACAAACATGTTACTATTGAGGTTTCAGTGAGATAACCAGGGACATTTGCAAATATTAAAGGAGCTCACTCCCTAAGTGTCCAATTAGTCAGCAAGTATCGACAAAGGCTTCTCCAGGTTCGTGTGTGTATTCCAGGGAGGGGTCCTGACTCATACAACTTTCAATACCCCTGGGTTCCATAGTGGGAAATGGACCACAGACATTGGAGAGATGGATTCTGGGAGGGTTGGGCTATCTTTTGAAGTGATGGCTCATGAGTCTATAAGACCATGAGACATAGGGGTGGAAGCAAGGTTATTTGGCCCATCGAGTCCACTCCACCATTTAATCATGTCTGATGGGTGTTTCCATTCCACTTCCCTGCACTCTCCCCATATCCCTTAATTCCTTGATCAAGAATTTATCAATCTCTGCCTTGAAGACACTCAACATCCCGGCCTCCACTGCACTCCGTCACCATAAATTTCACAGGTCACCACTCTCTGGCTGAAGAAATACTTCCTCATTTCCGTTCGAAATTGACCCCCTCTAATTTTAAGGATATCCCCATAGAATCCTGGACTAGCACTCCCAGATCCCTCTGTGCTTTGGCTTTATATATTTTCTCACTGTTTAAAAACTAGTCTATGCTTGTATTCTTTTTCCCATAACTGCAAGACCTCGCATTTGCTCACGGCGAATTTCATCAGCTATTTCCCGGACCACTCTCCTAAACTGTCAAGATGACCCCAGTGAGATACAGGAGATCAGATTAGATTGGATTCCCGACAGTGTGGAAACTGGCCCTTCAAACCAACAAGTGCACACCGACATGCAACCCACCCAGACCCATTCCCCTCTGACTAATGCACCTAACACGGTGGGCAATTTAGCATGGCCAATTCACCCAACCTGCACGTCTTTGTGACTTTGGGAGGAAACTGGAGCACCCGGAGGAAACCCACGCAGACACAGGGAGAATGTGCAAGCTCCACACAGACCACTGCCCGAGGCAGGAATTGAACCTGGGTCTCTGGCGCTGTGAAGCAGCAGTGCTAATCACTGAGTCACCGTGTGACATTGAGTGATATTGCAATCAGATTCACACAAGCCCCAAAGTCATCTGTCAAAAGGATTTACGTCCTGCTCAACTCCACAATATCACCTCAGTGACAGGACCATTGTGTATATGGCAAAGGTAAGGCAGGTACTGAAAAGGATGCTGGGATACACACTATCAACAAGCCCTGGTTAGTAAACCCTCAAGTCGTCATCCATCCATAAGACGAGCCAAAAGAATTATAGCAATAACTACACACCCATCCGCATGTGCCTGTATTTAATGAAGGTTATCAGCAATACCATTCCTGGAAAGACATCGTAAATTATTCCCCGTGTTCTCCCATACAGACTCAGTGTGATTTCTTACATTGTTCCTGCCTGCTGCACTGTAGCCTTCCCCATGTGCTGCCAGTGGTCCTGGAGGCAGGCGGCTGACTCTAATATCCCTTTGTCTGGAATGGCCTTGGGGGTGGTCTTCTGTTTGGCTGAATCTGTCTGGACCCTGACATAGTGAGGCTCTCCTGCACAGTGTCAGGGACCTCCATCATCACCATGGCTCTCTGAAGCACTGGTGTCAGTGGCAGAAGGTAGAGGAGTAACTGTCCCCATCAGGAGTGCCATGACAGGTACTTCCCGATGGTGACTGCTCCTCCCCATGTCCCACTCTGAGGCTCACTTGGCCCTCTGTACTTTCCTGACTGAGGGATAATGACCTGACGATGATGTCAGATATCGCCATCTCCTTTTCCCTTGCATATTGAGTTCAGTGAAATGTAATGGATCACTTTAACAATTCTAACAATCATCCTAATGCTAACCCTAACCTTAACTCTGGACCTCGCCAAAACCCTAACCTTAAAACAAACCTCTACACGAACCCAAACCCTGAACCTAAGCCTAATTCTAAACATAGCACTACAGCCAACCCCAACCCTAACCCTAACCTGATGAAGGGCTTATGCCTGAAATTTCAATTCTCCTGCTCCTTGGATGCTGCCTGACCGGCTGTGCTTTTCCAGCACCACACACTTTGACTCTGATCTCCAACATCTGCAGTTCTCACATTCTCCTCATCCTAACCTTCAAGTTGATTGTTCCCAAAATCTGAACCCAAACTTGAACCTTAAACCTAACACTGAAGACTAATTGTAACCCGAACCCAAAAATCAATTCTGAACTCAAAAACACTCCTAATGCAAACGCCTCCTCTAATTCTAACCCTCACATGAATCTAACCCAAATTGTCACCACAACCCTAACCATAACTCTAAACACTTCGCATAAGCTAATCCTAACCCTAACCATGACCTCACCTAAAGCCAAGTCTGAGATCTAAACATAACAAAAATTGAACACCTAACTCTATTGAAAAATCAGCATGTATATTCCACAGCATCTGATCGACCAGCCTCCACCAGAGATTGAGATGTGCTTGTGACCGCCCCCCACTCCCTACCCCTCAGCAGATGTGCACAAACCCATCAAGATGTGAGGCTTCATCAGACACGAGCCCAAAGCCCCTGTGTAGCTCCCTGTTCCCCCTCAGTGGGCAATGCTGCTCACTGAGGAGCGGTTCCAGGGACCAACTGTTAACCTGAAATAACAGAACAACAGATTAATGATCTTCATTTTCATCTGTGATCATTTAAGAGGACACAGGCCTTCTCTGGGAAATCAGTTGAACAGAATCTGAAAAGCCAACATTTCAGAGGAGATGCCAACATTGTCCCTCTGCCAATGGTGACAACATCTCCCTTCCTCTGCCCTTCCTTCATGGAGTAAGTTGGGTCCCTCTGAATCTCACCCTCCTGCCAACTCCTGCCCCTCAGCCTTCAGCCTCCCAGTGGGTCTCCAGGTGAGTGACCAACTGCAACATCTCCTCCTCCTCCTCGATCAGAGTCAGTTTGGCCACACCTCCACTGATCCTCGTTCTCTCCCTCAGCCTCTTGCAGCACGTCAACCACATTAAGCAGACATGTCGACATCTACTGCCCATCTCTGCCAACTCTGCCCCATAACTGAGACACAGTGGAGGGCCCACTCCTCAGCTTTGGGCCTTCCCTGTACGGGGTGAATGATGACTCCACCTTGGCAAAGGGGTTTGTCAAAGATGGCGCTGTCACGGGAGACACCATGGTTAAAGTACACGGTCTAACCTGCTGCCTCAACAATAATGGTTCAGAACTCTCAATGCTGCCTCCCCACAGCTGAAGGATATTTACACAATCCCACTTCCCCTCAGCTGCCTGCTCATCCCCACAGTCCTGTACAATGATGGCTGGAGCTGACTTGCTGTTCACAGCCTGACCCTTCTCCCAGTAGATACCCACCATCACCGTGTGCTTCACTGAGGAGGCCCCTGGCACCATGTGACTTGGGTGACCAGCTCTTGGTTCCACTGTGAAGATCGTTCGGGTGTGTGAGCACGTGGACCGGGTACTATCCCATCGACCTGCCTGATCCCACTGACCAAAATCAAATCCAGGCCCATGTCCCAGCAACAGACCCAGACACATGGCAATAAAAACCCAGTCGGAGAGAGCTTTGGGATCCAGAAATCTGAAAGTACCTGTTCCTCCCAGACAAGGACCATTTAGCACACGTCAGGTCACAGATTCCTCATGTCCTCATGGAACTAAACTAAAATTCACAAATTACAGCATGAGCTGTTTCTTGTAGGAACACCTGAAACTGGTTCCAGCATGAGGAGAGAAAGAGGCAGAGTTTATACACTGAAAGATATATCAGGGAAAGAACAGAGTCAAAGTGGGATTGAAAAGATAACACAACCTGCGTCAGCTTCTTACCAGGAACTCCGAAGATTGTGAGGAAATGGTAGTAAGTGAAAGCTATCTGTTCAATTGTTGGTAATTCCATTTTCAGAGAGAGGGCGATATCAATTGTTGTTGACAGATCTGAATCATCAGACATTCATCTGTTATATAAAGCAACTAAATCTCCCCTGTGATTTTGTGCGGCTGCAGAGAGTTTGAAATTATTTTGCAGTCTTTGAACAAACAATCACAGTTAATTTTAATAGATATTACACAATACAATCCTCACCTTCACCGGAAGATTGAAGGAGAACACTTGGGCCAGGTTATTGTCCATCTACCATATTTTTTGCTTACTTGCTTAACCCATCTATGTCCCTCTGCAGACTCTTTGTGTGATTCAAATGAACCTGCCTTCCCACCGATTTTGTGTTGTCATCAAACTTGGCTACAGCACATCCACCTTCTTCATCCAAGTCATTGATCCCAGCACTGATCCACGTGGCACTCCACTAGTTACAGGTTTCCCTCTGAAAATTGTCTCCCTTCTCCCAACTCTCCGTTATCTATTAGTTTGTCAATCCTCTATCAATGCTTCCACAGGCACTTCTCTTATCTATTAGCCTCTTTTTTACAGTTCATTCAGGGGATGTGGGCATCACTGGCTGGACCAGCATTTACTGCCCATCCCTAGTTGTCTTTGAGAAGGTGATGATGAGCCACTTTGGTGTGGAGAGTGGTGCTTGTGGATGTTGAGCCAATCGACTGGGCTTCTCTGTACTGGATGGTATCAAGCTTCTGGAGCTGCAGTCATCAAGGCAAGAGGAGAGTATTCCATCACACTCCTCACCTGTGTGTTGTAGTTGGTGACCTGGCTTTGGGGAATCAGGAGGTGAATTATGAGCAGGATTCCTTGCCTCTGACCTGCTCTTGTTGCCACTGTACTTACATCGCTGGTCCAGTTCAGGTTCTGGTCAATGTACACTCCAGATCATTGATAGTGGTTTCACTGAAGGCAACGCCATTGAAGGTCATGGGCCGATAGTTAGACTCTCTCTTGTTGCAGATGGTGGGAGCCTTATCAAATGCCTTTTCGAACCCCAGGTGTATTACCTCGACTAGCTCCTCTTTACCCCTCCTGCTTCTTTACCGCTCAAGGAAATCAAGTAAATTTATCAGATTCAGAGAAAATTTGATTAACATAATTATGTATTCATTGTTTCAATTATTCAATATGTCAAACAATGAAAACAATATGAATCCTGCCTTTAAACTCAAACGTGTTTGTGTGTCAAGTCTTAGCTCACTGGGAATATTCCCATCTCTGCATCAGGACGTCTGTTCAAGCTTCTCATTGTTCAGTTCCTCAGATAGTAAAACAGCTCCTGAACACACACAGCAAGATCTTGACAGTATTTAAATTTGTCTGACAAATGGCAAGCAACAGTAACCAGGGACTCTTGTGGTGCAGTAGTAATGTCCCTATCTCTGAACCAGGAGGACTGGGCTCAAGTCCCACTTGCTCCAGAGGTGTGTAATAATATCTTTGACAAGTTGATTTGAAAAACAACTGGACAGTAACAATCTTGAATGGGGCTGTGGGGTGACCTTTGAGGTTTTTCAAATCAAAACGGGGAAGAATAGGGTCATTCGACAAGGTCTTTTCCCTGGCATTGTGGGAGTCCAAAACTAGAAGGCATAGGTTTAAGTTGAAAGGGGAAAGATATGAATGGGACCGAGGGTGGTGCATGTGTGGAATGAGCTGCCAGAGGAAGTGGTGGACGCTGGTTATTCTGATTATTTATGATCCACTGAGTTGGGTCTTGGTGAAAGCTTTTTCTCTCCCTTTGGAGTAAACCCCCAGCTCAGCAATTTCCCATTGATCAGTCTGTATTGCAACTGCCCCATTTCCCAGATATACCCAGCTTTGCTCTTCATGTGAATTAGAACAAGCTTCGTGACATTTCAGCTAAAAGTTTGACGGTTTCAAGAAAGTTGTGCCATATTGCCACGACGGAGAGTTTGAGTACTTTCGAAATATTGGGATTTGGGCTATTTCCAAAATTTTGAGTATTTAGTTTAGCCAATTAGATTCACAAGGTGTTTTATATCCCCAAGACCAGGCATTCAAACAAAATGTTCAATATTCTGAATCATGATCATGTGGATATGGCTTCTTCAATTCTCCATAATAGGACCCTGAATGAAGTGGTGTACATTTCTGACATCATGAGGTGGGTCAAGGTGCAGTCCTGTCTTCAGAGGCTTTATGGAGACACCCTGACTTCTAAAGTGCTGTAAACAGCATTTACTTTGAGATCTTCCATTCTGCAGACTATCGAATCTACTTCAAACCACACAAACATCACAATCTCATCCAGTCGTGGATGCAGCTCACTGCTAACTCTAAAGACCTTCATGTTGGAGACCAGACACCAACATCTCAGGGCACAGTCCATGGGCATTAGTCACATGCTCCCCACCTCCACAGACATTGGCATCCAACACATGCCAGCCTCTAAACTCCCCATGTCATATATAGAGCCCACTTACAGGACCCTTCTGCACTTCAATGCTGCCCCTTGGTGTGCACTGACAACTCTCATTGTAACGCTGCAGCATGGACCCTGTCCATTCAGGGCCACACACCCAGCTCATCGACTGGACCTGGCTGCATCTCCAGGCTCTCCACTTACTCTCAGAGCACGTACTCACTTGGAGCTGACCTGGATGCTTAAGTATCTCTCCTCCCATTGCTTTGGCTCACATTTTCTGCTCACTTTCTCTCTCAGCCAGGCTCATACACTGCTGTCTGACCTTGTCATTGAGCACAGACAAAAAAGCCAGGAAGCTTGTCAGAGTTGTCAGCAGGCCCCAGGCAAGTCAAGGCAGAGAGCTTTCTCTCAGGGATTCCCTGTGCAGTAAGTCAGGGGCAGCCTCCAGTACCAGTCCAGGGCCTGCTCGGGGCAGTCAGAGTCAGGATCCTCTCCTTATCATGGGAGAGCTATCGAATGGCAGGCAGCCTGCCTCCCGCCTTGAATCTTTCTGTCCTTTTTGGGCTGGTCTCCTACTGGAATGAGAGTGAGGCAGGTATTAAGGGAGATGAAAGTGGGTGGCACAGCTGTTGCTGTTGGTGCTACCCTTTGCAACATTGCATTAAATAAGACTCACTGGCAGAGAGCCATCTCACTCTCGCTCTCTCTCTTGGAGATTGCGGAGATTGTGATGATATTTCAGTATTTCAGGGATATACTTGTCACTGTTTTATCGAGAGTGTCAGTCACATGGCACCGGGTAAAACAAAGTTTGCTGTGAATAAAGCAATATCTATATATTTGTATGTTTATGAAGACACATTGTTAGAGCTGACTCTATTTTGGATAGTATTAATGTCTAAAACTGTAGAGATTTGGTTCAGTTGAAGGTAGATTAGAGGTTGTGAGCTTTGAGTTAGTTCCATGATGTCTGTGCGAGCTGATAAAGAATGTTTAAGTCTTTGACCCAGCTGAGAGGCTTCCAGAAGCAAGAAAGTCAAAAACATTGTGTGTTTCTTCACCAAAGGACTCAGTTCATGTCTGTTCAGAGAGAGAAAGAGTGAGGTCCACTGTGGATGACACCATTCATACAAACTGGACACTGTCATCACATGGTGCGGGTGTAAGATCGATGTAGTGTGGTGCTGCACAGCAACATGTCCGCTCCCTTGGCTGATGACGGCTGGAAACCACGACGAATTGTCTGGCTTTGTGTCTGCACCAAAGGGAAGACATGACAGAAATATTGTGAGCCTTTAAGCGAATCTCTGGTAAGAGAAACAGACAAACGCTTCTGCCGATAACAAGACATCAGAATAGTGTATTGCCTCCCCAGTGCCAGGGTCAAGGATGTCTCAAAGTGGGTGCACAATTTTCTTAAAGGGAAGAGGAACCAGCAGGTGATCATTGTGTACATTGGAACCAATGACATAGGAAGTGAAAAGGACAAGGGTCTGAAGGGAGAATACAGGAAATTAGGCAGGAGGCCGTTGAAGAAAGTAATATCTGGATTACTCCTGGTGCCACGTGCTGGTGTGAATAGGAATAGGAGAATAGAGCAGATGAATGTGTGGTTGAGGAGCTGGTGCAGGGATAAGGGTTCACGTTTTTGGATCTTTGGAATCTCTTTTGGGATAGAAGTGACTAGTATAAGAAGGACGGGTTACTCATGAATTGAAATGGGGCTGATATACTGGTGGGGAGATTTGCTGGAGGTGCTCAGGAGGATTTAAACTGGTATTTGGGTGGGGGAGAGGTGGGATCCAGGAAGGTAGTGCAAAAAGCGATCAGCCTGAGACTGGCACAGTTTGGAAAAGGAGAAAATCAAACAGTCAGGGCAGGCAGGAACAAAGCAGAGAATGAGGTAGGACTGAGAAATTAAACTGTTTTTATTTCAGTGCAGGAGGCCTGATAGGTAATGCAGGGTAAGGTTACAAACATGGGACTGGGATGTCATAGCAATTACAGAGACATGGCTCAGGGAAGGACAGGACTGGCAGCTTCATGCTCCAGGGTATAGCTGCTATCGGAAGGATAGAAAGGGGGGCAAGAGTGGAGGGAGTGTGGCATTTATGATGAGGGATAACATTACAGCTGCACTGAAGGAAGATATTCCAGAGAGTAGCCCCAGGGAATTCATTTGGGTGAAAATGAGAAATAAGAAAGAGACGATCACCGATTGTGGGGGGATTGTACAACAAACCCTCCACAACAGTCATTGGGAAATTGAGAAGCAAATTTGTGAGAAGATCTCAGTTGTCTGTAAGATTAATACGTTGATAATCAAACAGGTGTTTCACTTTCCAAATAGAGACTGGGACTGCTGTAGTGTTAAGGGCTTGAAGGGAGAGGAATTTGTTAGGTGTGCACAAGATCATTTTCTGATTCAGTATGCGGATGTACCGACTACAGAAAGAGCAACATTTGACCTTCTCTGGAGAAATGAGGCAGGGCAAGTGACAGAGGTGTCAGTGGGGGGAGCACTTTGGAGCCAGTGATTATAATTCTATTAGTTTTAAAATAGTGATGGTAAAGGATAAACCTGATCAAAAAGTTAAAGTTCAAAACAAAGAGATCTTGGAGTGCAGGTTCATAGTTCCTTGAAAGTAGAATCACAGGTAGATAGGATAGTGAAGAAGGCATTTGGTATGCTTTCCTTTATTGATCAGAGTATTGAGTTTCGGAGTTGGGAGATCATATTGCAGCTGTACAGGACATTGGTTAGGCGACTTTTGGAATATTGCATGCAATTCTGGACTCTTTCCTATCAGAAAGGATGTTGTGAAACTTGTAAAGGTTCAGAAAAGATTTATAAGAATGTTGCCAGGGTTGGAGGATTTAAGCTATCGGGAGAGATTGAACAGGCTGGGATTGCTTTCCTTGGAGCATCGGAGGCTGAGGGGTGACCTGAAAGAGGTTTGTAAAATTATGATGGGCATGGATAGGATAAATAGGCAAAGTCTTTTGCCAGGAGTGGGGGAGTCCACAACTAGAGGGCATAGGTTTAGGGTCAGAGGGGAAAGATATAAAAAGGACCTAAGAGTCAAATCTTTCACGCAGAGAGTGGTGCATGTATGGAATGAGCTGCCAGAAGAAGTGGTGGAGGCTAGTACAATTACAGCATTTAAAAGGCATGTGGATGGGTACATGAATAGGAAAGGTTTACAAGGATATGGGCCGAGTGCTGGCAAATGGCTCTAGATTAGGTTGGGATGTCTGGTCAGCATGAACGGGTTGAAGCAAAGGGTCTGTTTCCGTGCTGGACAGCTCCATCACTCTGTGACTGTATAGTTGAGGAGGCAAAGTGAGAAACGCAAGGCAAGGCAGGGATGGTGTGAGCATCCATGTAGAGAGCACTAAGAGAGTGAGCAAGGAGCCCTGAGATGGACCTGGCCCAAGTGTTCTCCTTCAATCTTCCAGTGTAGGTGAAGATTGTATTGTGTAATATCTATTAAAATTAACTGTGACTGTTTGTTCAAAGACTGCAAACTAATTTCACTCTCTCTGCAACCGCACAAAACCACAGGGGAGATTTAGTTGCTTTATATAACAGATGAATGTCTGATGATTCAGATCTGTCAATAACAATTGATATCGCCCCCCCCCCCCCCCGCCCCCTCTGAAAATGGAATTACCAACAATTGAACAGATAGCTTTCACTTACTACCATTTCCTCACAATCTTCGGAGTTCCTGGTAAGAAGCTGAAGCAGGTTGTGTTATCTTTTCAATCCCACTTTCACTCTGTTCTTTCCCCTGATATATCTCTCAGTGTATAAACCCTCCCTCTTTCTCTCCTCATGCTGGATCCAGTTTCAGGTGTTCCGACAAGAAACAGCTCATGCTGTAATTTGTGAAGTTTAGTTGAGTTCCATGAGGACATGAGGAATCTGTGACCTGACGTGTGCTAAATGGTCCTTGTCTGGGAGGAACAGGTACTTTCAGATTTCTGGATCCCAAAGCTCTCTCCGACTGGGTTTTTATTGCCATGTGTCTGGGTCTGTTGCTGGGACATGGGCCTGGATTTGATGTTGGTCAGTGGGATCAGGCAGGTCGATGGGATAGTGCCCGGTCCACGTGCTCACATACCCAAATGATCTTCAACCGAGGGAAAATGTTGGCATCTCGGCAGCACGGTGGCTCAGTGTTTTGCAATGCTGCCTCACAGTGCCAGGAACCCGGGTTCTGTGCAGAGTTTGCACGTTCTCCCCATATCAGCCTGAGTTTTATCCAGGTGATCCAATTCCCTCCCACGGTCTAAAGATGTGCAAGTTCGGTGGTTTTGCCAAGGGAAATTGCCCATAATACCCAGGATGTGCAGCCTAGGTGGATTAGCCATGGGAACTGTCGGGTTACAGGGATATGATGGGGGGACGGTGCTGGAACTGCGTGGGATGCTTTGCAGAGGCTGGATGAGGACTGGATGGTGGAATAGCCAAATTCTATGATCTCCTCTGAAATGGAGATATTTGTAACTCTGTTCAACTAGTTTCATGCATGTTTCGTCTTAAGTGATCACATATGGGGATGTATTCATCATTAAATAGGTTTACTGTTATGGTTGTTTTGGGGATCAGTTAGATTTCGGTGAGGGTCAGAATAAGGGTGAGCGTTGGGATTATGGTTGCCTTTGAGGGTAGATTAAAGTTTCACATTAGGGTGAGGTTTTGGTGACGGATTTTGTTTGAATTTGAGTGATCCATTGTATTGTCATTGAACTGAGTGTGCAAGAGAAAAGAGGATGGAGATATCTGACATCATCGTTGGGCCATTGTCCTTCAGTCAGGAAAGTATGGAGGGCCAAGTGAGCCTCAGAGTGGGACATGGGGAGGGGCAGTCACCATCGGGAAGTACCTGTCAGGGCACTCCTGATGGGGACAGTTACTCCTCTACCCTCTGCCACTGACCCCAGTGCTTCAGAGAGCCATGGTGATGAAGGAGGCCCCTGACACTGTGCAGGAGAGCCTCACCATGTCAGGGTCCAGACAGACTCAGCCAACCAGAGGACCACCCCCAAGGCCATTCCAGACAAAAGGATATTAGAGTCAGCCGCCTGCCTCCAGGACCACTGGCAGCACATGGGGAAGGCTACAGTGCTGCAGGGAGGAACAATGTAAGGAAACACACTGAGTCCATATGGGAGAACACGGGGAATAATTTATGATTCTTTACAGGAATGGTATTGCTGATAACCTTCATTAAATACGTGCACATGAGGATGGATGTGTAGTTATTTCTACTGTTCATTTGGCTGGTCTTAGGGATGGATGTTGTGTTGAGGGTTTACTAACCTGGGCTTGTTGATGGTATGTATCCCAGCATCCTTTTCAGTACCTGCCTTATCTTTGCCATGGTGCTTGTGTGAATCTTATTGAAACGTCACTCAACATCTGATCTCCTGTGTCTCACTGGGGTGACCAGCCTTAGAACATAGAACAGAACAGCACAATACAGGCCCCTTGGCCCATGATGTTGTGCTGAGCATTTATCTTAATCGAAGATCAACCTGACCTACACAGCTCTCATTTTACTGCCATCCATGTGCTTGTCCAACAGACACTTAAATGTCCCTGATATCTTTGACTCTACTACCATGCACCCACCGCTCTCTGCATAAAGAACCTACCTCTGACATCTGCCCATACCTTCCTCGAATCACCAGAAAATTATGACCCCCTCATGACATCCATTTTTGTCCTGGGGAAAAGTCTCTAGCTATCTCCCCTGTCTATGCTTCTCGTTATCTTTTATACCTTTTTCAAGTCATCTCCCTTCTTTCTTCTCTCCAGTGGGAAAACCTCACTCACCCTCTAAGACAAGCCTTCCGATCCAGGCAGCATCCTGGTAAATCTCCTTTCCATCCTCTCTAAAGCATCTACATCCTTTCTATAATGAGGCAATGAGAACTGGACACAATATTCCAAGTGTGGTCTAACTAGGGTTTTATACAGCTGCAGCAAAACCCCGTGGCTCTTAAACTCAAGCCGCCTTTTAATGTAAGCCAGAACATCATTTGCCTTCTTAAGAACCCTAACAATGTGGGTAGTAACTTTGAGGGATCTATGTACAGGGACCCTAAGATCCTCTTATTTCTCACATAAGTGTAGAACGCCTTCAGATTTTCCATAATCCTACCTGCCAAGGCTGTTTTGTGCCCACTCCCAGCTCTCCTCAGTCCACTTTTGAGTTATTTCCGAGCTACCCTGTAATCCCCTGAAGCTGTGCCAGATCCTTGTTCCTCAACCATAAAGTAAGTTTCCTTCTTCCTTTTGACGAGAAGCTCCCCTGCTCTTGTCATCTCAGGCTCTTTCACCTTACTATTCCTTGCCTGGCTCAGTGGGACAAAGTTATCCAACACTTGGAACAAGTGCTCCTGAAAGAGCCTCCTCATTTCTGTTGAACCTTTCCTGTAGAACAATGGTTCCCAATTCATACATCACAGCTCCTTTCTAATAACAGTATAATTTCCCCTCCCCCAATTAAATACCTTCCCACACTGTGTGTTTCTGTCCCTCTCCTTGGCTATGGTAAAGGTGTCACTATCACCGAAATATTCTCCCACTGAGAGATCTGACAACTGGCCTGGCTCGTTGCCGAGCACCGAATTGAATATGGCCTCCCCCCAGTCGGCCTATCGACATATTGAGTCAGGAATCCTACCTGAACACGGTTGACAAAATCGAATCCATCCAGACCATCTGCACTAAGGAGGTTCC
Source organism: Chiloscyllium plagiosum (assembly GCF_037043375.1). Lineage (NCBI taxonomy): Eukaryota > Metazoa > Chordata > Chondrichthyes > Orectolobiformes > Hemiscylliidae > Chiloscyllium > Chiloscyllium plagiosum. Next base: position 97,331,019 of record NW_028270148.1, read on the forward strand.
AATCAATATTGGGGAAGTTGAAGTCACCTATAACAACAACTCTGTTACATCTGCACATCTCATCAACAGACAGCCCTTACCTCCCAGAATCTATCTCTCCAATGGCTGTGGTACATTGCCCACTATGGAACTGAGTGGTGTTGAAGGTTGTATGAATCATGACCCCTCCCTGGAATACACACACATATCTGGAGAAGCCTTAGTCAATAATTGCTGACTAATTGGACCCTTAGGGAGTGAGCTGAAAATGTGTTGCTGGAAAAGCGCAGCTGGTCAGGCAGCATCCAAGGAACAGGAGAATCGACGTTTCGGGCATAAGCCCTTCTTCAGGAGGGCTTATGCCCGAAACGTCGATTCTCCTATTCCTTGGATGCTGCCTGACCAGCTGCGCTTTTCCAGCAACACATTTTCAGCTCTGATCTCCAGCATCTGCATTCCTCACTTTCTCCCCTTTGGAGTGAGTCACGTTAATATTTACAAATAACCCTGGTTGTCTCACTGAAACCTCAACAGCAACATGCTTGTAATCGATGACACCTTCCAGTTTTGAGAATCCAGCAAGATTCCTGAATCCTGTGACCGTCTTCCTGTCTGGTGAACTGATTTGTCACAATGGGACATCACTGTCTCCCTGGAGGGACACACTCTGTGGACACATTGGAACTCCAGATGCTGCAGAGAGTTTGTCCTCTGTTTGTAACCTTCAGGCACTGATTGTACATTCTCCTTTCAGGCTGCTGTTATTCTCAATGGTTTCCTTACACAGGACTAGGTCCATGATGTCCATGTTATACAGTGCCCACCTGCCCTTGACTATCTGCCCTCTTGAACCTTCTTATCTTGACCTCCTCCCATTTTTACAATCCCTATGGGGACAGCTGCCTGTGGACTCCTGTTTGAGTCGTGAGCCATGGGTGCCTTTCAGGTTATGGCCATTGAATACCCGTCACACAGTTTGAACTGATTGGTGATGAAGAGATATCACTGACCCCTGGAGGGACACATTCTGTGCAGAAACTGGAGCTTCAGAGACATCACCAAAAGCATCCAACCTCTCAGCTTGCAAAATCTTTGATGGATTTTTAACCTAATCAGTGCCCCTGACATAACACTGCTGGAAACCCTCTCCCCATTCTGTTATTATTGGTGCAACCTCAGTAAAAGCGAATGGATCCCATACAATTGTGGTCATTCGAGCTTACAATGAGCTTCAGTGTATGTAAATTAGTCAATATTCAAAGGAGGCAGCCCCTCCCACCCCCACCTACCCTCCATTTAATTATAGACTGACATAAGGCAAAGTGTTGGAGGGTACACCCACCCAATCTGTCTCTGTAAAGGGTTTCTGTTTTGAGAAAGAAATTTGCTTCCTTCCAATCTGTGCAATATTTCTCCACCTTTGTGAATTTGGCTGATGGGAAATCTCAGTAACTACATGGGGCTGAAAGGAATAATATCTCAATATTGTAAGATGAAGGCGGTGGGAGGAAACATGTGTGCAGTGTGAACCTCAACATAGACCTACTCAGCCAAATAACCTGTTGTTGTGCTGTAATTTCCAAGCAATGTTGTGTTAGTAATCTGGGGATTCTGCTCTTTTCTTTGTAGCCAACCTCCTGACAATTGTCCTTCTAATTCGTGGAGGCTGTGGTCTATCCAAAGGGATCTCCCTTTATTTGGTGGGTATGACGACAGTTGATCTCCTGGTCATTATTTCCAATGTGATAATCTACTACATGCTTTACTGCTATTTCCCATTTTCATTTCTACACTTCACCTCAATAAGGAACATCAATGTGATGATCAACTACACAGCTGTTGACTGCTCTGTTTGGCTCACGGTCGGTTCCACTGTCGATTGTTTTGTCCTCATTTGTTGCCAGAGGTTGAGAGCAAAGTATTGCAGGGAGGAGACTGCAGCTGTGGTGATAGTGACTGTGTGTGTTGTGTTTTCAGGCAAAAACATCCCCCTGTACTCTGCTTTTGAGCCAATCTATATAATTAACAATGTGGAGTGGGGCACTCAGTTCATACCAGACTATTTTATCTAGCCAGGATGGATCAGTTTTGACTGGCTTGATACCATTTTAAACCTACTATAGCCATTCTTTTTTATTTTACTGCTCAATGCACTGACTGTCCGACACATTGTGATGGCGAATCGAACCCGCAGAGCACTGCAAGGTCAACGCAACACCCAGAACAGCGACGATCCAGAGATGCAGAGCCGAAGGAAATCCATCACTTTATTGTTCGCCATTTCTGGCACTTTCATTGTGCTGTGGATGCCATAGACTATGTTTTTCCTGATTTCTCGAATTGCAGACATGTTTTATGAGCCAGATCTTTATGCTGATATCTTACTTATCACAGTCTATGCTGGAGATATGTTTCAGCTGCTGAGCTCCTGAACAAACACATGCGTTTATGCATTGGCTCAGTCTAAATTCAGAGAAAATTTGAGAAATGCAATAATGTCTCCATTTCTTGCAATTATTCATTGTGTCAATTTTTTTTTTTAATTAACTAGAAACAAAGTTACAAAGCATTCACATGAATGTACTGAATATTACAATTCTGTCCTCCTCAGTCTCTACTAACTACAAGTAATATTCTTGGCTCCGTGCTGATATTCTCAACTCTGCATCACAGGGTCACGTGATCAAGCACATGACTGAGGCTGACAGAATTCCACTTCAGATGAGCTGGTAACACTACACCAGTCCACGCTCCTCATTGGGTGTAACATTTCCCACAGCCCTCCTTTGAGGACAAGCAGTGATGTCATCCATGGTCTTCTGGATAATATTTATCCTCTAACCACCATCACTGAAAGCAGATTGTTTGATCATTTCTCTTATTGTTGAACGTGAGGTCTCACTGTGTACAGATTCACTGCTACATTACAGCAATGACTCATTTGTAAAGTACTTTGTTGGTTGTGCAGGTTTCTTTATTCACTCCCGGGATGTGTGTCTCTCTGGCTGGGCCCAGCATTTATTGCCTGTCCCTAGTTGCCCTTGAGAAAGTGGTGGGGAGCTGCCATCTTTACCTGCTGCAGCCCATGTGCTGAGGGTTGACCCACAATGCCCTAAGGAAGGGAATTCCAGGACTTTGACACCGCAACAGTGAAGGGGATAGTTCCAAGTCAGGATGGTGTGTGGCTTGGAGGGGAACTGGCAGGTGGTTTACTTTCTGTTTATCTGCTGCCCTTGTCCTTCTAGAGGGAAGTGGTTTCATGTTTGGAAGGTGCTGTCTGAGGATCTTTGGTGAATCTCTGCAGTACATCTTGTAGCTCGTACACACTGCTGCTACTGAGCATCGGTCGTGGAGGGAGTGGATGCTTTTCGGTGCGGTGCCGATCAAGCCAGCTGCTTTATTCTAGATGGTGTGGAGCTTCTTGAGTGTAGCTGAAGCTGCACCAATCCAGGCAAATGGGGAATATTCCGTACTTTCCTGACATGTTCCGTGTAGATGGTGGACAGGCTTTGGCAGAGAGTTGCCTGCTGCAGTGTTCCTAATGTTGTGACTGTACTGGAACAGCTTGGGTGGGGAAGCAGCAAGATCTGGAGCACAAGTCTTCAGTACTATGGCCGGAATATTGTCAGGAAATGTATCAATTATCCAGTCTCTCCCACTGTTTCTTAGTATCACAGGGAGTGAATCAAATTAGCTGAAGATCAGTATCTGTGATTCGATTTGATTTATGTTTGATTTATTGTTTTCAAATGTACCTAAGTCCAGTGAAAAGTTTTGTTTTGCGAGCAGTACAGGCAGGTCATAACAATCAAGGACACACAGATCATAGGGTGCTTGGGCAGAGTGAGGTACACAAGGTTACAGCTGCTGGACTCTGAAATGGATCATCCACTCGGCATTTCTACCTGAAGGTTGCTGTGAATGCTTCAGCCTTATCATTTACATTGACGTGCTGGGCTCTTCCATCATTGAGGATGGGGGGAGGGGTGGGGGACTTGTTCAGCCTCCTCCTCCAGTGAGTTGGTTAATTCCCCATCACCATTCAGACTGGATGTGACAGAACTGCAGAGTGTAGACCTCATCCATTGGTTTTGGGATGTCTTAGGCCTGCGTATCACTTGTTGCTTTTGCTGTTGAGCATGCAAGCTCTCCTGGTTGGGAGCTTCACCAGGTTGACATCTCATTTTTCAGGCTGCCTGGTGCTGCTCCTGGCATGCCCTCCTGCACTCTCCATTGAACCAGGGTTGAGCCCCTGGCTTCGCGGTCATGGTTGAGGGAGGAACAAGCTGAACCATGAGGTTACAGATTGTGCTGGAGCACAATTCCACTGATGGCCCACAGCACCTCATGGATACCCAGGCTTGAATTGCTCAATCTGTCCCATTTATCACGGTGATAGTGCCACACAAAATGCTGGAGGGTATGCTCAATGTGAAGCTGGGATTTTGTCTCCACAAGGGCTGTGTGACAATAACTCTTACAGGAAATGTCACGGACACATGCATCTGCAGTTGGTGGATTGATAAGGATAAGGTCAAGGATGTCTTTTCCTCTTGTTGGTTGTCATACTCAGGGAAAATTTGGGGGATTATTCCAAGAACGAACCTGGGGAAAGGTCTTGCTGAAGCCACCAGAACTAGAGGGACCCTTCCTCTAGCACCAAGAATAGGACCCAGCCAGGACAACCAATCAGCTCAGGCATTGCGTGAGACAGCCCTGAACTTATCGCCAACAAGAGAAAAAACTTTATAAAACTCCACACTGATTCTTCTGGAAACCCAAACATTTCGCAATTCCATTCATTCAAAGATCTACAAGAGAGAAGTCAATCAATTTACCACAAGTACATCATCAACAGCTAAATTGTACCCATGATTTGCATTAATATTTCTGTTAATAACATGAATGCATAGTTCCTCTCTAGAATTTGTTTCTGCATGTGTGTATGTGTGTGAGTGTGACTGTGTCTGTGTGTGTGTGTGTCTGTGTGTGTGCCCATGAGGGAGTGAATGTTTTTCAATGCATGTACATATCAGGTTTTTGTGGGAATAAATTTCGAGTGGAATTTTGTCGGAGTCTTTGTGACTGAGGCAATGGCAAGTCATGTGACAGAGTCAGGTGGCCAGTGCAGCGAGGCCCGTCTAAACATCAAGATGTTCTTGCTCCACCTTTCATGTTATTGATAAGTGGCGTTTGGAAACGCTCACTGGGCAGCAGGGAGATGGGAATTGCTGGGCATTAGTGACGGCTAAACACTTGTTAGCATCCCAACTCAGTCTGAAGTGCTGATTAGGTACAATCTTCTCCGAGCTGTAGATTTAACCCAACGTCCACTGAAGGTATGGAATGTGCTCCCTGACAACAAAATAAAAGAGGAAAACAAAATGAAAGTATTTTAAGGGGAGCCCCCGGGGACAGGTGATTGGGAATGTACAAACTGGAAGACAGAACTTGAGCAAAAGAGAGGAGAGATGGAAGAAAGAGGGCGATGTGTGGGAAGGTTCTGAGACCTTACAGGAAACAGCGGAAGTGAAATCAGAGTCAATACAGAGAGATGGATTGTGAGGAAACAGTTCAAAAGAGAGAGAATAAAATGAGTTGGTAACAGAGTTACAGGAGGGAGTAATTGACGCTGAGGGTGATAAAGGAACAGCAAGCTCAGAGAGAAACAGAAAAGGGTGGGGCTGGGATAATATTTCCACAGAGCCCCTCCCACTGGGTCTGTAAGGTGGCTGGCAGAAGACAAACCTTTGAATGATTTACTTCCTGAAGCTGACAGCTCCTGGCTCAGTCATTCCATGCTCAGTGAAGGATGGTCACATGATTGGGAAGGACAGCTCCTGATGTCCTGCTCAAACCTGAGTGAAAGACGGGCAGAAACCTTGTGTCCAACAGCTGCTTCTCACTGTCCTTTAGATGGCGCCACACACTCAACTCCCCACATCAAATAAAAAGGAAACAAAGCCCATTTCTGATTGGCCAGAATAGAAGCCAAACTCTTGACAATTTCTTGATGGCACTATCATCTCTGAAGACAGGTGTTCACAGAATCAGCCACTGTCTCCCCTTACTTCACTCTCACGAGACATTAGTGAGAGTGGAGGTTGTGAGGCTGGTAAAGTAGGAAGGTGCTGCATTGGAGTAGCGCCCTATTGCTGTGCTACCACCATTGAAATTTCCCAATGACTGGGTTCCAGACCAGCTACAATCACCATGGAGACAGGCATCAATTTGTACAATGAAGGTAACAGTTACAGACCAGTGTAAGGACCATGATGCAATGGTGGGACAGACTCGATGGGCTGAATTGCCTAATTCTGCTCCTATATCTTGTGGTCTCATGACCAGCTGCCATTTTCCAGACTGTGAGGCAAATCCTGACCATGTTGTGAGCACCCACCAGCTTCAGGGAAATGGCTTCCTTGTGGTAACTTTTGGTGGGGGTGGTTGGAAGGGTATCAGTGCTGGACGTGTCTTGGTCCAAACAGGAGAATTCTCTAAGTAACCCTCCCAGAGGTGTTTCTGCTCCATCCCATGGAGCATACACCCCTCCTTAACCTCCTCAAGTCTAATACTGTCTTAATTGTCTGAGGGTTGCTCCAATTTGAGATACCCTCAAGGTCTGCCCCCTCCCTCTCCCAGGGACACTGCTGTGGGGTCAGAGCCATCAGCCCCTGGTCCATTGGGTAGAAGCAGGAAGCCATAAGCCCCATTTTGGGGATGAAGAGCTTGCCCAGGCTAATGAAGAGGCAGCCTGTGGTAAACCAAGCAGCCCCAGGGTCACTGCGGCAAGGCCGGGCTTCAAATTCACTCTTCGACCTGACACTGAGGGTCAGTTTAAAACATAGACCACCATCTCCAAGCACAGACACTGCATTCGAAAAGGGGGGAAATAGTCACAGAGGGAAAGGGAGACAGGAAAGGAGAAAGGGGTGGTGGTGGGGGGGAATATTTAGTGTTCACTATGAGAGGCTGTAGCACTAAAAGACATCATAATGAACTTGGTACCAAGAAATGGACAAGTGACAGCGAAATGTTGGAGTAAATGTCACCAAGAAATGAAGGAAAAGCTTATGTTTGTTTTTTTGCATTCTCAAACTAATTAGGAGAGTGACTGAGGTGATGCAAAATGATTTGCAAGGAGTACGTCCTTAAAAGAGAAAGTGGAAAAGTGATTATGTTGAGTGAAACTAATCCTTTTGTTATACCAAAACAAACATGTGAAGTTCAAATACACCACTGAATCCATTCATTCTGGCTTGCTTCTGTACATCCACAAATGGCCACAAGAGGGCACTAAGAACATAAGCGCTCAGAGCAGGAGGAGACAATGCAGCCCCTTGAGCCTGCTCCGCCATTTAATACCATCATGGCTGCTCTCATCTCGGACTCAACTACACTTTCCTGCTCACTCCCCGTAACCCTTCACCCCATTACCAATTAAAAATGTGTCTGTCTCCTCCTTAAATCAGTGTCCAGCCTTCCATAGTGGATTTCACAGATTCATGATTCTTTGAGAGGAGTAACTTATCATTATCTTTAATTTAAATCTGCTATCCCTTATCCAAACGCTCTTGTTTGAGATTGCCCCAAAGACAAAATATCTATAGCAGCTTCGTCACTCCTCATCAGTATCTTATCTAACGCAATTAAATCTCCTCTCATTCTTCTGATCACCATAGTGTGTCAGTCTAAATTGATCAATCTCTCATTATCTTTGGAATCAATCTGGTTAATCTCCTCTGAAGTACCTCTAACTACCTCAATTAAGAGAGGCAAAACTTATGCAATACCCCAGGGACAGTCTCACTAATGTCTTAGAACAGACAAGAGAACACCTACGCTACAGAAACAGGCTACTTGGCCCAACAATCCCACACCGACCCACATCCCACCAGACCTATCCCCTTATCGTATCATCCTACATTTCCACTGACTAATGCACCTAACCTGCACATCTTTGGACTGTGGGAGGAAACCGGAGCACCCGGAGGAAATTAGCGCAGACACAGGGAGAACGTGCAAATTCCACTCAGATGGTCGCCCGAGGTTGGAATCAAACTGGGACCATTGCTCTGTGAGGCTGCAGTGCTAACCACTGAGCCACCGTCCCCTCCGTCTTGTATTGTTGCAGCAATACCTCCCTACTTTGATACTCTATACCTTTAGCAATAAATGCCAAAATTCTATTTGCCTTCCTTATTACCTGCTGTACCGCATATTAATTCCTTGAGATTCATGCACAAGGACACCCAGATCCCTCTGCACTGAAACTCTCTAAAGTTTCTCACCATTTAGATAATAGGTTGACTTTCTATTCTTCTGACCAAATTGAATATCTTCACACTTATCCACATTAAACCTCTTCTGCCAAAACTTTGGCTCACTCACCAAAACTATTCATATCCAATTAAAAATTCCTTATTTCTTCCTTGCAAATTACTTTCTTACTTATTTTAGTGCCATCTGAAAATTTGGATCGAGTACTTTCTGTCCCAACATCCAAGTCATTAGTATGGATTGTACACAGTTGGAGTCTGAGGACTGAATCCTGGGGCATCTTGGTAAAAGCAATGACTGCAGATGCTGGAAACCAGATTCTGGATGAGAGGTGCTGGAAAAGCACAGCAGTTCAGGCAGCATCCTGATTTTACTGCTCCTCGGATGCTGCCTGAACTGCTGTGCTCTTCCAGCACCTCTAATCCAGATCCTAGGGCATCTTGCCAACCATAAAAAGACCCATTTATCTGGAGTCTCAGCTTTCTGTTGGTGAGCCAATCCTCTGTGTGAGCGAATAAATTACCCCTAACCCCATGTGATCTTACCTTGTATGTTAACCTTTTGTGTGGCACTGTAGCAAATTACCTTCTGGAAGCCCAGATACCGACAGGATCCCCATTCTCCACTTTGCTTGTTACATCTTCAAAGAACTCGAGCAAATTAGTCAAACATAGTTTACTCTTCATAAAACCATGCTGACTGTAATAGATTGTATTTCGACTTTCCAAATGTCCTGTTATTACTTCCTTTATAATGGATTCTAACAATTACTCAGCTGCACATGTTAAACTAATTGCTCTATAGTTAGCTACTTTTTGCCTACCTCCTGTTGTGAATAAAGGCGCTCTAGTAGCATTTTCCAACCCACTGAAACTTTGCCTGCATCCAGGGAATTTTGGAAAATTATAAGCAGTGGATCCACGATCTCTGCTGCCACTTCCTTTCAGACCCAAGGAGGACCCCTTCAGGCCCTGGGGATTTGTCTGGCTTCAATCCCAATATTTTGCTCATTACTGTTTCCCTCGTGATGGTGATTGTTCTAAGTCCCTCCCTGTCTATAACCTCCGCATTACCTGTTACTATTGAAATGGCTCTAGTGTCCTCCACAGTGGAAGGTGAAGCAAAATATTAACTTAGTGTCTCTACCATTTCTGTTTTCCCCAGGATTAACTCCCCAGCCTCACCCTCCAAGGGACCAACAATCACTTTAGCTACTCTCTTCCCTTTTTATATTTGTAGATGTTTTTGCTTTTTTAAAATATTGTGTTTGTTTTCTTTAATAATTACATTTTCATCAACCTTTGTTAATCTTTAAAGTTTTCCAAAATATCACTTCATGAAAAAGTTGCAGAATGTTCAACATTCCGTTCAACACACAGAGCTCTTTTGTTTATTCACAAATCTAACTGAACCATGGGATTTCTGTTTCTAAGAGAATAATACCTTTCTTGAATCCAAACTTTCTGAATTAGGGGGGAGTTCCTTGGCCCAGTTGAGCCTGATTCTGACACGGTTTCTCCAACAACGATTGACTTGGCCTTGAGTGTCTCCTGAAACTTCCACTTCATCAGATGTGACTGTCTGACTGACTTCAATCTGCTCCAGGCTCCGGGGCAACTTGCTGTTGGAGTAACTATGATCTAACAATCCGATTCAACACGTTAATTTGGTTCTGCTCAACTTCTTTCTTTTTGAGAACTTATGGAAGTCGAACATAGTCTATTTGTACAAACCTAACCTTCCACGGCAAGACGGGTTGACCAAATATCTATGAAAAACATATATTTCCGTTCACCTTCCTGGTAGGCCCTTCAATCTCCTGTCCATCATTCTCCCCCTGTCATCACTGTCTTTCTGTTGTCTTGTTTTGTGGACTGACTGCGCTAAAGATGGGCACAGCAATCAAAACCATATTCGAGACTGTCAAACAAGTGATACAGTTGGCTTTGTGGAAGTAGATGCATGGAGTGCATGATGATAAATTTAAACATTGTGAGTTTGTGATTTAATAATAGCTGACATTTATTTCAATAACAGCAAAACACTGCAGATGCCGAAAATCTGAAACAAACACAGGATGCTGGAGAGACTCTAAGGCTGTGCCCTCATGTCTGAATCTCTCCTCCCAATGGAAACATCTTCCCAACATCTACTCTGTCCAGGCCATTCAGTAAACTGTACGTTTCAATTAGACTCCCCATCATCCTTCTAAGCTCCATTGAGTATTGACCCAGTGTCCTCAAATGTTCCTCATATGTTAAGCTTTTCATTCCTGGCACCATTCTCATGAACCTCCTCTGAACACGCTCCAGGGCCAGTATATCCTTCCTGAGATATGGGGCCCAAAACTGCACACGATATTCCAAATGTTATTTGACCAGAACTTTATAGAGCCTCAGAAGTACATCCCTGTTTTTATATTCAAGTCCTCTCAAAATAAATGCCATCATCACAACCTGCAAGTTTACCCTGAGAGAATCCTGGACTAGAACTCCCAAGTCTCTTTGCACTTCAGACTTTTGACTTTTCTCCCCATTTAGAAAATGACACTCTTGATCAAGTCCTGGAGTTTTATTCACCTTTGAACCTTTTCAGACCTCCAGCACTGCCTCTTCTGTAATGTGAACCGTTTTCAACACATCTATATTTATTTTCCCAAGTTCTCAAGCTCCATGTCTTTCTCTACAATAACCACTGAAACAAAATATTCATTCGGTGACTCTGCCACCTCCTGTACTTGATCTTTAAGGGGCTCCACTACCACACTATTTGCTCTTTAACCCTTAATATTCTTATTGAAAATGTTTGGATAATTTTAACCTTATCTTCAAGGTTATTTTATTTCCCCTTTCTGTCCTCCTGATTTCCCTCTTAAGAATGCCCCTGCACCCCTTATACACTTCAAGGCTGACTTGATCCCAGTTGTCTCTACCTGATACATGCCTCCTTCACATTCTTGACCAGACTCTCGATGCCCCTATTCATCCCGTGTTCCCTACTGCTGCCAGCCTTACCCTTCACTCTAACACGATCAGACTGTTTCTGAACTCTCAGTATCTCACCTTTGAGCCTCTCACTTGCCAGATTGTCTTTACCTGACAACAGTCTACACCAATCAGCTTTTGAAAGTTTCTGTCTTGTACCATCAACATTGACCAATTTAGAACTGTAACTTTGAAACAAGGCCTATCCTTTCCCATAACGATTTTAAAACTCATAGAATTATGGGGAGCTACAGCTGTAATCAGAGCTAAGATCTTACTATTGTGTATTGCAGGATACCGTCACTCACAAGTCAGAGAGCCAGTTGTAGGTGATGATTCTGTTATTATTATCCCTTCTAAATCATGTTAATGGCATTCATAAATACAATCTCCAATTCAATTACTCTTGTATAATTTCAAATTAAGACAACGTGACATGTATTGCACGAGAAACATGATTTAAAAATGAAGTGAAAATTTACATTATGTTCCCCAAATGTGAATGGGCCAAGTGTTAATGGACCTTCACTGACCAGGAGCAGATGCCCTAAGATCACACTTGTGTTAAATAATTTATTCAACTTGAGGAACAATCTGATTCTCATTTTCAAATCTCTTTGCACGTGCTGCCTCAACAGCAGCTGAGCTGGAGATGGAACAATAATATTCCTTTCCGGACCGTGCTTACATTGACCAGCTTTGTTCCCACCGTTTAATGGAATTCTGGATAATGATGAAGGGATATTTCACAGTATTCAGCATCTCCTTTCTGAACTCCCTCTGTGTGACTGCTCGCACTCAAAGTCAAGACAAGCTGCGAGCAGCAGCCAAGGTAAGACAGTTTGTTTCAAAATTACTTACTGGTAGCGGGCAGCGGTGTTTTTTTTCTCTCTTTACAGAAAGAGCGGGAGCAGCAGGGGGAAGTGACGAAGACCGGAGGGGCAGCCGGGTAGGTTTTTATCCCTTTAAAAGTGCGCAGGAGAAGAACCCGAGGCACTACAGAGGTAGTGTCTCCCACCCGCCCTCCTCCTCTAACCTAAATAATAAGACCCGTTGTGGTAAGTAGGTAAGTGTTGCAATTTGCTTGTTGTATTCTTTAGACCCAGTTTTTTTTATAAAAGGTTACTTTCAGAGGGATGGCAGTGAAGGCAGTGCAATGTTCCTCTTGCAACATGTTTGATGTGAGGGATGTCATGGACGTCCCTGCTGATAACACTTGCAGGAAGTGCACCCATCTCCAGCTCCTCCAAGACCGTGTTAGGGAACTGGAGCTGGAGTTGGATGAACTTAGGATCATTCGGGAGGCAGAGGGGGTCATAGATCGGAGCTTTAGGGAAGTAGTAAATCCAAAGATGGCAGATAGATGGGTGACAGTGAGGGGGACTGGGAGGAAGCAGCCAGTGCAGGGACCCCCTGCGGCCGTTCCCCTCAAGAACAAGTATACCGTTTTGGATACTTGTGGGGACGACTTACCAGGGGCAAGTAACGGGGCTCAGGCCTCTGGCACGGAGCCTGTCCCCGTTACTCAGAAGGGAAGGGTGGAGAAGAGCAGAGCAATAGTAATTGGGGACTCGATAGTTTGGGGCACAGATAGGAGGTTTTGTGGGAACGAGAGAGACTCACGTTTGGTATGTTGCCTCCCAGGTGCAAGGGTACGTGATGTCTCTGATCGTGTTTTCCGGGTCCTTAAGGGGGAGGGGGAGCAGCCCGAAGTCGTGGTCCACATTGGCACCAACGACATAGGTTGGAGGAGCGCTGAGGATGTTAGACAGGCTTTCAGGGAGCTAGGTTGGAAGCTCAGCGTTAGAACGAACAGAGTTGTTGACTCTGGTTTGTTACCCGTGCCACGTGATAGAGAGTCGAGGAATAGGGAGAGAGAACAGTTAAATGCGTGGCTACAGGGATGGTGCAGGAGGGAGGGATTCCGGTATCTGGATAACTGGGGTTCTTTCTGGGGAAGGTGGGACCTCTATAAACAGGATGGTCTACACCTGAACCTGAGGGGCACCAGTATCCTTGGTGGGAGGTTTGCTAGTGCTCTTGGGGGGGGGTTTAAACTAACTCTGCAGGGGCATGGGAACCCAGACTGTAGCTATAGGGTGCAGGACCTGGAGTGTAGGGAGGTTAGGAACATGGCATCAATTTCAAAGGAGGGTGCCTGTAAACAGGAAAGTGGTTTGAAGTGTGTATACTTCAAAGCAAGAAGTATATGAAATAAGGTAGGTGAACTTACAGCGTGGGTTGGTACCTGGGACTTTGATGTTGTGGCTATTATGGAGACATGGGTAGAACAGGGACAGGATTGGCTGTTGCAGGTTCCAGGGTTTAAATGTTTTAGTAGGGTCAGAGGTGGGGGTAAAAGAGGGGGAGGTGTGGCATTGCTTGTCAAAGATAGTATTACAGCTGTGGAAAGGACGATGGATGAAGACTCGCCATCTGAGGTAGTTTGGGCTGAGATTAGGAATAGGAAAGGTGAGCTCACCCTGTTAGGAGTTTTTTACAGGCCTCCTAATAGTCCTAGAAACGTAGAAGAAAGGATTGCGAGGATGATTCAAGAGAAGAGTGAAAGTAATAGGGTGGTTGTTATGGGGGACTTTAACTTTCCTGATATTAATTGGGAAAGCTATAGCTCAAGTTCGTTAGATGGGTCAGTGTTTGTCCAATGTGTGCAGGAGAGTTTCCTGACACAATATGTAGATAGGCCAACAAGAGGTGAGGCCATACTGGATTTGGTTCTGGGTAATGAACCAGGCCAGGTGTTAGAATTAGAGGTAGGTGAGCACTTTGGGGACAGTGACCACAATTCGGTGACTTTTACTCTAGTGATGGAGAGGGATAAGTGTGCACTACAGGGCAAGAGTTATAAATGGGGGCAGGGAAATTATGATGCTGTGAGGCATGACTTAGGATGTGTGGCCTGGAAAAGTAAGCTTCAAGGCAAGGGTGTAATTGATATGTGGAGCTTGTTCAAGGAGCAACTATTAAGTGTCCTTGATAAGTATGTGCCCGTCAGGCAGGGAGGAAAGGGTCGTGTGAGGGAGCCGTGGTTTGATAAGGAATTGGAATCCCTTGTTAAAGGGAAGAGGGCGGCCTATGTAAAGATGAGGCGTGAAGGTTCAATTGGGGCGATTGAGAGTTATAAGGTAGCCAGGAAGGACCTGAAGAGAGAGCTAAGAGCAGCAAGGAGGGGACATGAAAGGTCCTTAGTTGGTAGGATTAGGGAAAACCCTAAGGCTTTCTATAGGTATGTCAGGAATAAAAGAATGACTAGGGTAGGAATAGGTCCAGTCAAGGATAGTAGTGGGAGGTTGCGTGTGGAGGCTGAAGAGATTGGGGAGACACTGAATGAATACTTTTCGTCAGTATTCAATCAGGAACAGGACATTGTTGTCAATGTGAGTACTGAGTCACAATTAAGTAGAATGGATGGCTTTGAGGTATGTAGAGAAGAGGTGTTGGAAATTCTGGAAAGGGTGAAAATAGATAAGTCCCCTGGGCATGATGGCATTTATCCTAGGATTCTCTGGAAAGCAAGGGAGGAGATTGCAGAGCCATTGGCCTTGATTTTTATGTCCTCGTTGTCTACAGGAGTAGTGCCAGATGATTGGAGGCTAGCAAATGCGGTTCCCTTGTTCAAGAAGGGGAGTAGGGATAACCCTAGTAACTATAGGCCGGTGAGTCTCACTTCTGTTGTGGGCAAAATCTTAGAGAGAATTGTAAGGGATAGGATTTATGAACATCTGGATAGGGATAATGTGATCAAGGATAGTCAGCATGGTTTTGTGAAGGGCAGGTCGTGCCTCACAAACCTTATTGAATTCTTTGAAAAGGTGACTAAGGAGGTGGACGAGGGGAAAGCAGTAGATGTGGTGTATATGGATATTAGTAAGGCGTTTGATAAGGTTCCCCATGGTAGACTACTGCAAAAAATACGGAGGTATGGCATTGATGGTGAGTTGGAGGTTTGGATTAGGAGTTGGCTGGCTGGAAGAAGACAGAGGGTAGTAGTTGATGGCAAAGATTCATCTTGGAGTGCTGTCACGAGCGGTGTTCTGCAAGGATCTGTTTTGGGACCATTGCTGTTTGTCATTTTTATAAATGACCTGGAGGAGGAGTTAGAAGGTTGGGTGAGCAAGTTTGCGGATGATACGAAAGTCGCAGGAGTTGTAGACAGTGAGGAAGGATGTGGCAGGTTACAGCGGGATATAGATAAGCTGCAGAACTGGGCAGAAAAGTGGCAAATGGAGTTCAATGTAGCTAAGTGTGAGGTGATTCACTTTGGTAAGAGTAATAAAAAGATGGGGTACTGGGCTAACGGTCGGATACTTGGTAGTGTGGATGAGCAGAGGGATCTTGGTGTCCATGTACACAAATCTTTGAAAGTTGCCACCCAGGTAAATAGTGCGGTGAAGAAGGCATATGGCGTACTGGCTTTTATTGGTAGAGGGATTGAGTTCCGGAGTACTGAGGTCATGTTGCAGTTGTATAAGACTCTGGTGCGGCCACATCTGGAGTATTGTGTGCAGTTTTGGTTGCCATACTATAGGAAGGATGTGGAGGCACTGGAACGGGTGCAGAGGAGGTTTACCAGGATGTTGCCAGGTATGGTAGAAAGATCATATGAGGAAAGGCTGAGGCACTTGGGGTTGTTTTCATTGGAGAAAAGAAGGATTAGGGGTGACTTGATCGAGGTGCATAAGATGATTAGGGGTTTAGATAGGGTCGACAGTGAGAATCTTTTTCCACGTATGGAGTCAGCTATTACAAGGGGGCATAGCTTTAAATTAAGGGGGGGTAGGTATAGGACAGATGTTAGGGGTAGGTTCTTTACTCAGCGAGTCGTGAGTTCATGGAATGCCCTGCCAGTAGCAGTGGTGGACTCTCCCTCATTATGGAGAAAGTGAGGTCTGCAGATGCTGGAGATCAGAGCTGGAAATGTGTTGCTGGAAAAGCGCAGCAGGTCAGGCAGCATCCAGGGAACTGGAGAATCGACGTTTCGGGCATAAGCCCTTCTTCAGGAAGGGCTTATGCCCGAAACGTCGATTCTCCTGTTCCCTGGATGCTGCCTGACCTGCTGCGCTTTTCCAGCAACACATTTCCAGCTCTCCCTCATTATGGGCATTTAAGCGGGCATTGGATAGGCATATGGAGGATAGTGGGCTAGTGTAGGTTAGGTGGGCTTGGATCGGCGCAACATCGCGGGCCGAAGGGCCTGTACTGCGCTGTATTCTTCTATGTTCTATGTGACTGCGTAAATAAATGTGTTGGTGCAGGAGCTGGATAACTGAAGCATTGTCCCCATGCGATCTCCCACCCAATATCCAACTGGAGTTCCACTATACCACCCAGTAATTCGCTGAATCGTGAGAGTTATGACACGAGTGATCCATAACAGGATAAAACTGCCCGATATGGCAAAGAGCAAAATGATGGTTCTTCTTTGATTCTTCATTTCTGGATCATTTGGCTTATCCCCGTTTTGTTGTCCTCTCAGCTTCCTGCGGACTGCACTAGCCAGAAGGATGTGTCTGATGGTGACAGCATTGAGCAGCAGGATCAGGAAGAAAGGGAGCACTGGAGTTAAAATACGATCTCCCCAGTCAAAAGCTGTCCACACAGGATCGTAGAAATATTCATAGGTTATTTTGCAATAGTATGGTTCATATTTAAAATACAATGGTATTTTGTTTAATAAACTCAGTAAACTGACAGTTGTGATAATGACAGCTGCATTTCTCTCGGTGCAGAATTTTCTCTTCAGTTTCTGGAAACAAATAGCCACGATCCGGTCAAAGGTGAAGGTGACTGTGAGCCAGACTGAGCTACTTACAGCTGTGGAACCAATAACGTCTCTGATGCTACAACCAGGAGGGTAGTAGAAGAATACAATGTGTAGATATGAGCGATTCATCTTGTCCAGTATGACCTGAATAAGGACAATCAGCAGATCTGCTCCAGCCATAGCAATCAGGTACAAGTTGACACCTTTAGAAAGACCACACTTCCTTCCCGATAGTGTCACAATTGCGATTAGGTTAGCTGCAAAGGTAATCAAAAAGGTCACGCAAAATTTTACCTGAAAATGTGTAAATAGTGTAAACAATAAAAAAAAACAATTTTTACACTTGACCTGAAATAAACATGGTGGATACATTGACCAAATGGATCAACAGTTCAGTCACTCAATGGACAATGAGAATATAACTTTTGCAAAAATATAAGTCTATATCGTTTTTTCGGGAAGTGCAAGTTATATCAAGTGTTTTGCTGAGTTTCTTGCCTTGATACCACATGTCTTTTCCCTTCATATCTGACCAAAGGGACCTTATTAATAGCCCACTCCACTCCAAGTGCATCGCTCACATTCAATTCTATCCATTATATCCATGTTCCCTGAAAGAGTTGGCACTCACTGGATATCCACATAATGATCGGCATCACTCGTGCCGATGCCAACTTTAAAATCCTACAGTGCACCTGGGCAAGCACTGTGAGGCCTGAACTGTCCTGCATGGTGACTGAGAAAGAGAACCATTGGTTTGCCCCTGGCCTGGCAGACATGGGGAAATGGGTACTCCAGTTTGTGGGCAGGAACCTGGAGCTCCTGCTGGATGGGGTGATTCAGACACAGAATATCTTCTTCCTCTACAAACACCAACAGCAGTGGGCATGACATCAACCCAAGCCAGCCTGGGCTGTGATTACCACCCAGGTCAGTGCAGTCTCAGCCATATGCAGAACTGAATAGCAGTGTAAGGACATGGTCCATCTCCAATCTGCCAACCTGCCACGATCTTCTCTCCTCCACCTCACACTCACTCACAGTGTTGCCTGAACCATCTTCCCTCACTTACTCTCACTCTCGCTACCCATAACACCACTTGCCCTTGGCACGGCCTCCTCACTCACTCGGGTCACCTTCCCACCTCCACCAAATGTCACAGCTGTCCCACCACTTTCAGCTCCCTTCATCCCTTCCTTTCTCTCACTCCAGGAGGAAAACAGCCCTCAATAGGGCAGAAAGCATCAGGGCAGATGGTGGGCTGCCAGACATTCAACTCCTCATCCCCCTGTGAGGATAAGACCCTGACTGTCTGACTGATCATGTCCAAGCCTCTGGGCTAGTATCAGAGGCTGCCCTTGATTTACTCTGTGAGTGAAGTCTATCTCATTTGTCTTGACTGAAGATGCTGACACCCATGACAAGCTTTCTGCCTTTGTGTCTGAGCTCAACGGCAAGGCAAGACAATCGGAATCAGGGGATGCTACAAACGTTCACTCGCCGAATGAGGGCAGCTCCAACAACACTCAAGAATCCCAACACCATTCAGGACGATGCAGCCCGTGTGATTGGCACTTCATCCACTTCCTTCTGCACTGACTCCATTGGCAGAGGGACAGCAGTGTGTACCATCTACAGATGGATTATAATAACTCACCAAGACCCCTCAGACAGCACCAAGGGTGATGACAGTGTCACCTACAATTTTCCCTCCAAGCCATAACTATCCTGAAGTGGATCTAATTCACTGTTCTTTCTCTGTCACAATCCTGGAAATCCATTCCTCCATAATCTGCACAGGCTCAGCAGATCAGGAAGGCAGCTCAACACCACCTTCTCAAGAATGGTTAGAGATGGGCAATAAACACTGGTCCAGTCAGTGACCCGTCACATCCTCATAAAGAATATTTAAAAATACAGTGATCCTTCACAGGGTGTGAGGAGCTTCAGGATGTTCTGATGGTGTAAAAGGCCTGACATAGTCCATTCCTGAGGGCAATTCTTTGGTGTGAGAGAGCACACGTTCCATTGCAGTGAAGGTGCATCTCCCCACTTTGCTTCAATGCACAAAACAACATCCAAATACAATGCATCCTGTCTTGTATTCCAGGACTGAAGCTTGGAACTATATGAAATGGGTTTCTTGAAATCAGTAAAAATATACTTACCTCAGATTTACTTCCTGAAATAAATTGAATGCACAGAATTTAATTGAAGCAGATTGACCCCAGTTTGGCTGCATGTTCAAATTGGTGAAGAGACTACAGCTAAAATAAGGAGAAACATCACGGGATGTTAATGATCAACAGTATCTGACATAAAACTGTAAATGTCTGACAAAGCAACAAATACTGCACCAACAAATTACATGATCACAGCAGTCAAACCAGCAACAGTTACAATAACTCACACAGAACTCCAGTGACTCCAAGGATGGGATAGAAACTGGGTTCAATATCAAAGAGCAGAAACATTAGATCCATCAGATTCATGTTGTGCGGTGAATTTGAGTGTCCTCCAGCATCAAACAGATTTTATTCACACTCTGAGCTCACTCAGTCAGTGAGCCCATTTATGAATCCAGGTGAGTGACACTCACTGAGCCCAGGAGGCTTATGAAACCATTGTAATTAGTTCCAGCAACTGGAGTAAACAGATTACTTTTATTATTTTGGAAACCTCGAACTTATCTATTGGTTTAGACTTGGATACACAGTATATCTCTTCCTGCCATGGTCTGTTTATCATATTCCTTATGAGTATCTTTTTCTATTATGGACCAGACTAAACTTCCGCAAAATATATTAAGAAGATCGTCTAGATCCTAACAATTATTTTTTTTCTTAAAGGGAAGTGTGTGGTGGTTCATGCCAGATGCAATTTGATTGGTCAAACGAGTTAAGCAAAACACACTTTATTTTTACACTACAGTTAAACTGCAGTAAAAATAAAAAATAAAAAGAATTAGCTTAACTGTAACTCTACTGAAATGCCAAAATTAATTGATCTATTAACTAATACCAGTTAATTGTTGCAGTACAATAACACCCTATAAACAGTCCCTTGGCAAAGGCATATTCAGTAAAACAGATTGTCTCCCATGCAATTCTCGCAACTGGAAGAAAACCCCAGTTTTTAGCTGTAACAGAGAGAGGAACAAGACCTTCAACATTTACCTTCAAGATCCCAGCAACTGCAGAAAGGTAAAACTAAAAGTCCTGGTTCTTTGGGAGCTTAATCCCACCCATTCAGGCTGCTTCTATTGTTCCAACTTTTAAAACACCATGTATCCCTCACAAGCTGTTTACTCTATTGGCTTTGGAGCAGATTGTTCAGGATCTCTGTCTCAACATTTCTTCATAAAAAACCAGGACCAAATATACCTCTTAAAGCCATAGCATGTCACACTTCCCTCCCCCTTAAAGAAAATCATTAATTTACAAAGATTACTTAAGTTTTAAGAATCTTTAGCCTTACAATATTAACACCCTACAGCAAATATACATTACATTGTCTCTAAGCATGCAAACATTCACTACCACAGTCCATTTCAGTATGTTTTGTCCCACCACCGAGCAACTCCATCTTCCTTCATCAAAGTCATGACAACACATCAGTAATTACATTCTCTTGTCATGTTACATATCTGTTTTTAAACTGAATGGCTGCAAAAATATGCTTCATCAAAACAGTCTGGACTTTTTGTCCTTAATTTTTTCCAATAGCCTTACAGGTTTATGATCGGTATGCACAATATGTCTCCAACACATTCCTGGCAATGAGTGTTTGAAATGTTGCAATGCCAACACCATGCTCAAGGTCTGTTCCTCAATTGTGGAATATTTAAGTTAATAATTTTTGATATTATGGAAAAATACTCAATAGGTCTTTGTATCTTCTCATCATCTTCTTACAAGTGTCCAGCACCAATACCCAGATCAATTACATCACTAGCCACCTTGAATGGCTTTGTGTAATTAAGTTGTGGCTAATACTGGGGCAGTGATTAACACAGCTTTCAGATTATCAAATGCCTTCTGACATTCCTCCATCCAGTGCAAGTTTCTGCATTTCTTCAAAATGTCAGTCGGTGCAGCACACACACTGCTAAAACTCAGCAAGACTTTCTGATTAAACCACTCAGTCCCAGGAATTGCAGTGTTTCCCTCTCCATTGATGGTATAGCAACCTCCCCAATAACTTTTGGGCTTTGAAAGGTGGCTGGTACATTTTTCATATCAAATGGCATGACTTTAAACTGGAACAGCCCATTCGGGTTCAAAACCGAAATTTACTTCACTCTTTTGGGTAGAGTACCTGCCAATATCCTCAGACATAGCCCAATGTAAAAATGTAAACTGCTTGCCCCACCTTCTCAATACAGTCGTCCAAACATGTAATAGGATATCAATCAGATTTTGGGACTACATTGACTTTGTGATGGTCCACACATATTCGTTGGATAGCATGTGGTTTTGACATCATTACCATATGCGAGCGTCATTCACTGCAACTCAGTTTGATTGCATTGGCTCTGAACATGTGTTTAATCTCTTTTTGAACCTGTCCCAACTTTGGATGGTTAAGTCTATAGGAGATACTTAATGGGAATAGCATTTCCTCTGCCTACATCATGCAAGATCAGATTAGTACTTCCCAACTTATTCCCACCTATTCTCCCATATGTGTAATAACACTTACCGGTGATTTCAGTTCTTATCTGAAATTCACAAATTACCTATTTCTCTTTAATTAATTTCAGTGGTGCACTCATCTCATACCCAAAACCTAATTGATATTGATTGAATTTAGTTAATTTATTTGGTGCATACATAATTGCAAAATGTAAAGATGGAATTTGTTTCTTCCAAATCACTGTGTTAGTTTGACTCGGAACCCTCAACACGGTCTTTTACATTGCTGCCACAGTTCTCATGCTCCCTCTGATTCTAGATGATACTCAGTGGATTTGAACGGTTTTATTTGTAACTTAACTACAACTTCTTTGAATAATTTTGATCCAAAAATTTGAACCTTGATCCAATTGTATTTCTGTGGGTAGTCCATATCAAGTGAAAGACTTGAAATCTTCTACAACCCTTTTAGCCATGACAGTGCATAATGGAATAGCCTCTGGAAATCTCGGAGATACATCCATGATGCTCAATAAATATAGATTCTCACTTCTTGTTTTAAGTAAGGTCTTATTCAATCAATTAACACTCTTGTAAAAGATTGCTCAAATGGAGGAATGGGTATAAAGGGTACGAGTTTTATCACTGCCCAAGGATTTCCAACTACCTAACATGTAAGACATATTTGGCAAAATTCAACACGTTGTGTGCTGTCCAGACTGATAGATCTTTATTTTTGCTTGACTTTTTCTTCCTCCTAAATGATCCCCAGCTGGTAATACATGGGTTGTCTGCAACACCTCCATTCTATGATCCACAGGTAATGCAACTTGATGAACATCTGCCCAGTTCTCCTCATTGGGACATCATTGTTAAAATGGTGACATTCTGGGACACACTCAGATTCTTTATCTGTGTATGCTTTTTGATTCAACTGCTTTAGTTTCTGTTATAATCTCTCTGTGATAATTTAGTTAATTTCGCTGAACGAGAAATATCCACTTTGTCTTCCACCTGTTCTTGTTTTTTTTTCTCAACCATTTGATCAAACATAGTCTTTGACAAAATGAACTTTAACTTCCTTATCTTTATTCCTTGACTTCTCCTGCTGCTTCAGCTTGTGGCTTTGTAACCCTATTGCCACACAGTCTGGAAAAATTCCTTTTGCACCTCAGTTGTCTGTTTGTCCACTGGCTTTTCAACCACAGTAGGCTTCACTCTCCTGTGATCCAGCTATATCATTACTAACGATAAATTGGTTTACTGGAACTGAGAGTTTCTCCAGTACTCCTTCCACCATTTCGCTACATTTCACCAGACTCTCCAACCTCACTTTATATCATGGCACACTGCTCCTCTCACCATGAATTCCACATATTACCACTTTACCTCACAACACTCCTTCTGAACTACACACCTTCTCATCTCTCACCATCAAAGATTGACTTGTACCTCTCAAAATTTTAATTTCTTTCCCTGCTCCACCTGGCGTACACACACTCACAGGCTTTACCCTCACAAGGAAATTATTTAAAGCGATCTGTCACTTTCTTCTCAACCAGTCCCTGACCAGGCTGTACATTATGGTGCAGCTTTTTACCTTCCACTGTGCTTTCCTTTTCCATTTCAACGAACCTCCTGGGCTCATCCCAGTGCTTTTTCTAACCCACCAACACTATGGCCTCATGTGGCCCATCTCATTGCAATGAAAACAGCTGAGCTTTTTTACTTCTCTCTGCCCATCGCAGGTTCCCTGTTTACCCTGTAATAAACTATCTTTACTATCGTCAATGGGATCTCCCTTTCCCTTACCGCTTGAGAATTTTACTTTTCCCCCATTTCTATGCCTCACAGATTGAAATTATTGTCGGATACCAAATTTTGATTTATGAACCAACTCATAATCATTTGGCATTTCCATTGCTAATCTTGCTGTTTTAACTCTCTGCTTTTCCACATGAATTCTTATTACTTCAGGAAGTGAAGTCTTGAATGCCCTGTAAGTAATTGTCTCTCTAAGAGAGTCATATATTTGATCTATTTTCAATCCCTTTATCCACCTTACAAAGATATTTTGTTTGATCCTTTCAAATTCAATATACATTTGAGCAGCTTCCCTCCTTAAATTCCTGAAATGCTGTCTGTAGGCTTCTGGTGCTTTTATGTTGGCCTTTATCATGTAACTATACTCCCCAGACAACTCCTCTGATAGTGATACAAATCCCTCACAAGGTCTATGTCCAAATGAATTTTTGCATCAACAATAACCACACGATCACGGACCATTTCTCAAATGTAATGAGAAGGGTTCCTGTATCCTTCTCATCGAACTTAGGCAACATTTGGGCCAATTTAAACAGATCCCCATAGGCCTTTGGCTACAGTGGGATTGCTCTCTATCACTGTCTTCATCCACAGTTCTATTTTTCATCTCTACCTTTGCCATTTTAAGTTGACTGTGAGCTCTCAGTTCCAAGTTCAAAATCTCTCTTTGTTTCCCTTTCTTCTCTCAGTTTGCCTCTTTCTTCTTTCTCTCTCTGCTTTTCCTCTGCTTTCAATTGAAATTCAAACTGTTTTATTTCCATTTCACTTTCTCTTTGTTCAGCCAGGATTATTCTTTCCTTTCCTTTGCCATTGCCTCGACTTCAAGCTGCTTCATGTACAACTGAATTTTAGACATTTCCCAAGATTCCAATAGCATGATCCTCATTCTGTGGGAGTTTGACGACACCCATCCAGGCTGCTACTATTGTTCCAAATTTTTAAAAAAAACACCCATGGCCTCACATGCTGTCGACTGTAGTGGCTCTGGTACCCGGCTCAGAACCTCTGCCTTAAAACTGCTCTTTAAAAAAAACAGTGTAAAATAACCTCTTAAAGTCACAGTATCAGCACAGTTCGCTTTTACTGTTTCAAATATTTCCTGTGTGTTGGTGGGAATGGTTGGTTAAACCCTAGACTCACTTACACGTCAACTGTGCAGGTCCTTTCATGGGGTCAATGTTCTTCGTCATTATGAATAGTTACTCAACGTGGTTGGATGTGCATAGAGTTCATTCCTCAAACACAGATCTGCCAATTGAATAATTGTGTGCATTTTTTGCAATACACTAAGTCCTGGAAGTGTTGGTCACAGATAATAGTCTATCGTTTCCCAGCAGGGAATCTGACGATTTCCTCAAGTCAAATGTTTTTCAATTGATCAGGACAGTTCCATACAAACCATCATCCAATAGTCTGGCAGAAAGAACAGTCCAAACTGTGAAGGCAGGCTTAAAGAAACAGTCCACAGCCTCACTTGAGATCAAACTGTCGCAGTTCCTGTTTGATTATGGGACCACTCCTCATGCAATGACAGGGATGGCTCCAGCAGAATTATTGTTGGGGAGAGGACTCTGTATCAGGTTAAATCTGATCTTCCTGGACACATAACCCTGTGATGCAGAGGTGAGACTACACCACAGAACCAAGACTATTACTTGTGGTTAGTATAGACTTAGGAGGACAGAATTGTCGTATTCAGTGGAATGATGTGAATGCTTGGCAACTTTGTTTCCAGTCACTTTTTAAAAGAATATTTGACGCATTGAATAATTGCAAGAAATTGATACATTATTGCATTTCTCAACATTTCTCTGAATTTAGACTGAGCCAATGCATAAAACACTGTGTTTGTATAGCAGTTCAGCAGGTGAAACATATCTCCAGTATACTTTGTGAGAAGTAAGGGATTAGTATAATGATCTGGCTCATAAAATGTATCTGTAACCCTCGAAATGAGAAAGACCACAGCACAATGAAAGTGACAGAAATGGCGAATAGTGAAGTGATTGATTTCCTTCGGCTCTGCATCTCTGGAACGTCGCTGTTCTGGGTGTTGCGTTGACCTTGCAGTGCTCTGCGGGTTCGATTAGCCATCACAATGTGTCGGACAGTCAGTGCGTTGAGCAGTAAAATGATAAAGTGTGGCAATAGTGGGTTTAAAACTGTATCAAGCCAGTCAAACCTGATCCATCCTGGCAAGATAAAATAGTCTGGTTTGAAATGAGCGCCCCATTCCACATTGTTAATAATACAGATTGGCTCAAAACCAAAATCCAAGGGAATATTTGTTTGTGAGGACACAGCACACATTGTCGTTATCACCACAGCTGCAGTTTCCTCCCTGCAATACTTTGCTCTGAACATCTGGCAACAAATGAGGACAAAACGATCGACAGTGAAAGCGACCGTGAGCCAAACAGAGCAGTCAACAGCTATGTAGTTGATCACCACATTGATGTTCCTTATTGAGGTGAAGTGTAGAAATGAAAATGGGAAATAGCAGTAAAGCATGTAGTAGATTATCACATTGGAAATAATGACCAGGAGATCAACTGTCGTCATATCCACCAAATAAAGGGAGATCCCTTTGGATAGTCCACAGCCTCCATGAGTTAAAAGGACAATTATCTCCCACCTGGTCCCCCTGACTAATTTAAATCCACCCAAGTTGCTCCCACAAATCCCCCCATGGGTTTGTTAGTGCCCTTCGAACTCAGGTATAGCCCATCCTTCTTAGACAGAACACCCCGATCCCAGAAGAGATTCCAATGATCCAAAACTGTGAATCCTTCTCCCCTGCAACAGCTCTTTAACCACACATTCATCTGCCGTATCCTCCTAGTCCTACTCTCACTGACACATGACAATGGGTGTCATCCAGGCATTACTACCCTCCAGGACCTATTTTTTAACCTCCTCCCTAATGTCCCATATTCTCTCCTCAGAACTTCATCCTCTTCTCTTCCTTTGCCATTAAAGGCTCACAGTATTTCTGTTGTATCTTCCCTTTGGTGCAGACACAAAGCCAGACAGTTTGTCATGGTTTCCAGCCGTCATCAGTCAAGGGAGCGGACATGTTGCTGTGCAGCACCGCACTACATCGATCTTACACCTGCACCATGTGACAACAGTGTCCAGTTTGTATGAATGGTGTCATCCACAGTGGAATAAAATGAATGGAACGATATTGGTATCATTGACAGTCACACATTACACCCCATGAGACACACATCGACACTTCCTTGGCAAGTCTTCCATATCTAGATTTCTTCTCTCTTTAGAGAGCTAATCGACCCTCCCCAATTTACTCGACCTCACTCTCTCTCTCCAAACATAAATTACCTGAGTCCTTTGGTACAGCACAACACACCATGTTTTTGACAGATTATGGGTTTGACTTTTCTCTTTTTACTTATGTTTCCTTTTATACCCAAAACCTCCCAGTTTCTGTTTAAAGAATAGCTTATTTAATAATTATAGCCATCGCAACCTCAGGACTGTCTTGCTTCTGGAAGCCTCTCAGCTGGGTCAAAGGTTTAAATATTCTTTATCAGCTCACGCAGGCACCATGGAACTAACTCAAAGCTAACAACCTCTAACCTACCTTAAACTGAACCAAATCTCTACATTTTTAGACCGTAATACAGACCGCAGTAGAATCAGCTGTAACAATGGGTGACTTTATAAATATGTAAATATATGTTTTCGGGTTTTGGGAGGGGTCAGGAGTGCCCGGTGGAGGCCCACACAGACACTGGGAGAACATACAGACTGTCACCCAAGGCTGGAGTTGGGCCTGGGTCCCTGGTGCTGGGGGGCAGCAGTGCTATGCAGTGTGCCACTGCGCCATCCCAAGGTGAAGCATTAGAGCTGGGAGAGAAATCAGAAAGCACTTTTCACACAAATGACAGCAGAAAAGATTACTGAATCTTTGAAGACCTGAGTGATTAATGTTTGTTGGGTAATTATGATGAGAGATAAATGGACTTGAGGAATAGGTCAGCCATGATCCAATTAAATGTTGGCAAAAGCTTGCCTCCTGCTTTCCGATGAGTAGTGCTGTGTCACTAACTGCAGCCCAACAATGTCTCTTTCCCTGAACTCTAGTACCATGGCCCCTTTCACCTTCCCATTGGTTTCAGACAGGACCCTTCCTCAGGATCTGTTGTGCCTTTTCCAGCTCCAAGCTTCATCAACTCTGATTTCTCCAGCATCAGCAGGTCCCCATTGTCTCCTTATTATTGAAGTGATTTATGCTGGAAATAAAGGAGATCAGTGATGTGTATACGCCCTGCATGACCTTTCTGTTACTCAGTGTGTGTTGTTACATTGATGATGTGAACCTCTTGATCAACTGGAATATTAGATATTTATCCTCAAACCAACATCACTGACAGCAGATTGTTTGATCATTTCTGCTGTTGTTGAATGTGAGGTCTCACTACCTAGCCGTTCGCTGTCCTGGTCTGGAATACACACACAAAGGAACCTTTAGAAAGTTCGGCAGGAAGTCAGGGTTGAAGTGGATACCAAGCAGGTTAATCAGTCTGGAGCCAGGCAAAAGGGATTTCAATTGTGTGAAGAAACGAAAGAATTTGGGATTGTTCCCTTATTCAAAATTGTGAGATGGTTTGATAGATTGGAGAGAGACAAAATCCATTGAGCAGTGAGTCAGTAACCAGAGATAGATAAAATCTCTTTACCCATTCCATTCTTAATTTCTCTCCGGTACTTTCTGTATTCTGCTTGGATCGGGACTGAATGATGAAGCTGTCAGTGTGGAGCTGCCCTGCCCAGTTGCTGATATTTGCCCCAGGAATGGCAGACAGGGGGAAATCAGTACCCCACACTGCAGGCAGGCTCCTGCTGGATGGGGGGCTGCTGACACAGGACATTCTCCAGCTCCAGGGGCAGGAGAGGAAACCCCAACACCAGACCATGCCAGCCCTGTCTGAGGTTCCCACCCAGGTCAGTGCAGTCTCAGCCGCCTGGAGGAATGTACAGCGCTGTCCGAAGAAGGTCAATGTCCTTCTCCACTCTGCCAGGTTACGTTGCACCATCTTCTCTCCAATACCTCACACTCACTCTGTTCCTGCTCCTGTACCCACCACCCACTAAGGCTCATCCTTTCCCACTCTCACTATTGTCTGCAATATCTCCCCCACTGGCTGTTATCCAGCCCAACCCCCAACACCACTAACCCTGCATGCCCTCTGCACTGCCTACTCATGCAGTCAGGTCACCTTCCCCCCCCACACCAACAGCACCAGCTGTGCCACCCACTTTCATCTCCCTTAATACCTGCTTCACTCTCATTCTAGGAGGAGAACAGCCCAAAAAGAACAGAAAGACTCAAGGTGGGAGGCAGGCTGCCTGCCATTCGACAGCTCTCCCATGATAAGGAGAGGCTCCTGACTCTGACTGCCCCGAGCAGGCCCTGGACTGTTACTGGAGGCTGCCCCTGACTTACTGCACAGGAAACCCCTGAGAGAAAGCTCTCTGCCTTGACTTGACTGGGGCCTGCTGACAACTCTGACAAGCTTTCTGGCTTTGTGTCTGTGCTCAATGACAAGGTCAGACAGCAGTGTATGAGTCTGGCTGAGAGAGAAAATGAGCAGAAAATGTGAGCCAAAGCAATGGGAGGAGAGATGCCTGAATATCCAGTTTGGCTCCGAGTGAGTACGTGCTCTGAGAGTAAGTGGAGAGCCTGGAGATGCAGCCTGGTCCAGTCCATGGGCTGGGTGTGTGTGGCCCTGAATATACAGGGTCCTTGCTGCAGTGTTACAATGAGAGTTGGAAATGTGTTGCTGGAAAAGCGCAGCAGGTCAGGCAGCATCCAGGGAACAGGAGAATCGACGTTTCGGGCATAAGCCCTTCTTCTTCCTGGAGCTCTGATCTCCAGCATCTGCAGACCTCACTTTCTCTACAATGAGAGTTGTCAGTTCACACCAAGGGGCAGCATTGATTTGCAGAAGGGCCCTGTAAGTGGGCTCGATATATGACATGGGGGTTTTTGAGGCTGGTAGATGTTGGATGTCAATGTCCGTGGAGGTGGGGAGCATGTGACCGATGCCCATGGACTGTGCCCTGAGATGTTGGTGTCCGGTCTCCAACATGAAGGTCTTTCAGACCAAGCGGTGAGCTGCATCGATGAGGTACTCGCTGCGGTTTCCTTGTTGCGTTTTCCCAGAAATTGAGCTTGTTTGTTGAGTTTGGGAAGATGTGAGGCTGAATATTAATGAGCCGAGTTGGGCTGCTAACAAGGTGTGTTTAACCGTCACTAATGCTCATCAATCCCCATCTCCCTGCTGCCTGGTGAGAGTTTCCACACACCGCTTATCAAAAACATGAAAGGTGGAGCAAGACCATCTTGATGTTTAGACGGGCCTCGCTGCACTGGTCACCTGATTCTGTCACATGATTTGCCATTGTCCACGTCACAAAGACCCCGATAAGATTCCGCCCAAAATTTATTCCTACAACGATCTGAAATGTACAGGCATTGAAAAACACTCACACCCTCATGAACACACACACACACACACACAGACACACACAAAGGGAGACAAACTCAGATGTGCACACACAGACTCAGACACATCGACAACAACAGACACAATACAGACCAAATCTCGTGAATTATGACTAACAGAAACACAAGAAGTAAATCACATTTTACAATTTAGTTCTTTAAGTTGCAAGGACATTTAATTGATTGTCTACACTCTTGTGGTTTATTTGTTTAAAAGTAAATGAGAAATGTTTGGGTTTCTAAAAGATTCTTGATGCTGTTTTGATGGAGATGTACTTTAATTAACAAGAGGGAAAAAGCTCCTTGACCTCATCCTAATGAATCTCCCAGCTGCAGATGTATCTGTCCATGACATGACGGGGAAGAGTGACTCCCACACAGTCCTTGTGGAGGCCAGATCCTGCCTTCACATCGAGAATACTCTCCATTGTGTCGTGTGGCACGATCACTGGGATAAATGGGACTGATCTAACAACTCAAGACTTGGCTTCCATGAGGCGCTGTGGACTATCAACACAATCTGTTTCCCCTCGAGTGGGGGATTTCAAGAGTGGAGGGAATATTTTTAATGTGAAAAGAGAAAAATATTGACAAGACATGGGGGCAACTTTTGTTACACAGAGTGGATAGTGTGTGGTATGAACTCCCAGAGCAAGTGATGGATGTGGGGTCATTTACAATATTTAGAAGCCATAAGAACAAGTTTATGAAAAAGAAATGTTTGGAGGGATATGGGTGAAGCACAGGCAGTTGGAACTAGTTGAGTTTGGGATTCCATTCGGCATGGATTGGTTGGACTGTAGAGTCTGTTTCTGTGCTCCATGACTCCATGACTCTTTGACTCTTTGACTGTTTGACTTTACTCCAACACAATCTGCAGTCTCATGGCCCTGTATATTCTCCACTCACCCATTGCCATCAAGCCAAGACATCAATCCATGTACAATGGAGAGTTTAGGAGGACATGCTGGGAGCAGCACCAGGTATACCTAAAAATGAAATGACAGCCTGGTGAGGCTACCAAACAGGATTGTTTGCATGTCACACAGCATCAGAGCCAGTGATAGACAGAGCAAAGCAATCCCAAAACCAATGGATCAGACCTTTGTTCCATATTCCCACCACATCCAGTCATGAATGTTGGTGGTCAATTGAACAACTCACAGGAGGAAGAATCTCCACAAATATCCCCATCCTCAATGACAGAAGAGTCCCACACATCTGTGTAAATGATAAATCTGAATCACTCACATCAATATTCAGACTGAAATGCCGAGTGGATGATCCAATTTGGGCACCTTCAGTGCTCCTCAGCATCACAGATACTGGTCTTCAGTGAATCCAATGCACTCCATGTGATCTCAAGGAATGACTGGAAAAGCTGGATATTGGATGTGAGTCCCGACAATATTCTGGTCATAGTACTGAAAACTTGTACTCCAGAACTTCCCACTCACCCAGCCAATCTGTTCCTGTAGATTTACAACATTAGGAATTCTGCAGCAAGCAATTGACTCCCAAAGTCTGTCCACCATCTGTGAATAACAGGTCACGAATGCTATGGAATATTCCCCATTTGCCTGGATGGGTGAACTTCCTGCAACCCTAAAGAAATGTTTCATCATTCAGGATAAGGCAGCCCGCTCGATTGGCACCACATCCACAAGCATTTACTCCCTCCACCAATGATGCTCAGTAGCAGCAGTGTGTATTGTCTTTAAGATGCATTGCAGAAATTCACCAAAGATCCCCAGACAGCACCTTCCAAACATACAACCACTTCCATCAAGAAGGACAAGGGCAGCACATGGATGGGATCGCAAACAGCTGAAAGTTCCCCTCCATACCACACACCATCCTGACTTGGAAACATATTCTTCATTGTTGCTGTGTCAAATCCTGGAATTCCCTCCCTTAGGGCACAGTGGATCCACCTATAGAACATGGACTACAGTGGGTCAAGACAGCAGCTCCCCACCACCTTCTCAAGGGCAACTCGGGACAGGCAATAAATGCTGGGCCCAGCCAGAGAGACACTCATCCTGGGAGTGAATAAAGAAACCTGTACAATCCACAAATGAGTCATTGTTGTAATGCAGCAGTGAATCTGTACACAGTGAGACCTCACATTCAACAATAAGACAAATGATCAAACAATCTGCTTTCAGTGATATTGGTTCGAGGATAAATATTAGCCAGAAGATAGAACATAGAACATAGAACATAGAAGAATACAGCGCAGTACAGGCCCTTCGGCCCTCGATGTTGCGCCGATCCAAGCCCACCAACCTACACTAGCCCACTATCCTCCATATGCCTATCCAATGCCCGCTTAAATGCCCATAATGAGGGAGAGTCCACCACTGCTACTGGCAGGGCATTCCATGAACTCACGACTCGCTGAGTAAAGAACCTACCCCTAACATCTGTCCTATACCTACCCCCCCTTAATTTAAAGCTATGCCCCCTTGTAATAGCTGACTCCATACGTGGAAAAAGATTCTCACTGTCGACCCTATCTAAACCCCTAATCATCTTATACACCTCTATCAAGTCACCCCTAAACCTTCTTTTCTCCAATGAAAACAACCCCAAGTGCCTCAGCCTTTCCTCATACGATCTTTCTACCATACCAGGCAACATCCTGGTAAACCTCCTCTGCACCCGTTCCAGTGCCTCCACATTCTTCCTATAGTATGGCGACCAAAACTGCACACAACACTCCAGATGTGGCCGCACCAGAGTCCTATACAACTGCAACATGACCTCAGTACTCCGGAACTCAATTCCTCTACCAATAAAAGCCAGTACGCCATATGCCTTCTTCACCGCACTATTTACCTGGGTGGCAACTTTCAAAGATTTGTGTACATGGACACCAAGATCCCTCTGCTCATCCACACTACCAAGTATCCGACCGTTAGCCCAGTACCCCATCTTTTTATTACACTTACCAAAGTGAATCACCTCACACTTAGCTACATTGAACTCCATTTGCCACCTTTTTGCCCAGTTCTGCAGCTTATCTATATCCCGCTGTAACCTGCCACATCCTTCCTCACTGTCTACAACTCCTCCGACTT